>NW_016803311.1:2479873-2512781 GCF_001698545.2 Rhinopithecus bieti
TATATATATGTATATATATAGTAATTTCTGTCTTTTTTTTGAGATGGAGGTCTCACTCTGTCACCCAGGCTGGAGTAGATACAGTAATTTTCAAGACCTCAATTTTCACCAATAAGAGTTGGCAAGGAAAATTAAGAGCATACATATTTCTAAACTTTTGTCAAAGTTTGTGTTAAAATCAAATTATGTGAATCCCTACAGAGACCTAGGAAGCATTAATACTGCTTTAGCAGGTCAGTCATTAGAATGGTTCTCAAACAATTTTCTTTCCTCTTCATTGAGGCTAAAGATCAGAAGGATTTCCAGTCCCACCCTTTCCCAGTATTTAGAGAGCTTAAGGGTCTCTCTTAGGCCACACAGTAAGCGAAAGAGCCAGTATTTAACCTAGAGAGTCTGATTCAAGAGATTATATGTTGAACTTCCTGGAATGTAAATGTCAATTCTCAGTCCTCACTGTATTTGACCTAGCAACCATATTTATGATAGTGAATCACTCCATCTTCCTTGATACTTACTCTTCACTTTGCTCTTAGGACACCAACTCTATCGGTTTTGTCCTCCCTCACTGGCCATTCCTTCTCCATGTTTTTTTTGAGATGCGTCTTGCTCTGTCGCCCAGGCTAGAGTATAGCAGTGCGATCTCTGCTAACTGCAACATCAGCCTCCCTGGCTCAAGTGATTCTTCCACCTCAGGCTCCCAAGTAGCTGGGACTACAGGCGCACGCCACCATGCCTGGCTATTTTTTTTGTATTTTTGGTAGAGACAGGGTTTTACCATCTTGCCCAGGCTGGTCTTGAACTCCTGAGTTCAAGCAATCTACCGACCTCAGCCTCCCAGAGTGCTGGGATTACAGGTGTGAGCCAACACATCCAGCCTCTCCATCTTCTTTGTACTTGACCTTTTAAAATGGGAGTGTCCTGATGTTTGGTCCTTGGACATTTTCTCTCCTTTATTTACACACTTTTGTGGGGAGCTCATCCAGTCTCATGGCTTTAAATAGCACCGATCACCCACCGACCTCAAATTTATCTTTCCATCCTGGGTCACTCCTCGGGACTTCTACACTCATGCATCCAACTGTGCACTCAACACTTCTGCTTGGGTTACTATTGCGCAGCTCAGATATAACGTGTCAAATACCAAACTCCAGCTCTGAAATCTACTCCATCCCCAGGCTTCTCCGTCTCAGTGAGTGCCACCTGCATCCTTTCAGTTACTCTAGCCAAACCTTGGAGTCATCCTTCACTCTTCTTTTTCCCTCACTCTTCACTTCCAGTGTGTCAGGACCTCCTCTTGGCTCTGAATCTGGTCAAACCTTACTGCCTCCACTCTACCACCTTCATCTGTCATCTGAATGATCGAAATAGCCCCCTACTTGGTTTCTCTGCTGACCTCATTACAGTTTATTCTCTACTGGGCTGCTAGATCAGTTTGGACACAATCTTCTATGTTCTCTGCTCAAAACCTCTCAGTAGTATCCTGTCTAAGAGGAAGAGTCAAAGTCCTTACAACTGCCTTCAAGGTCCTATATGGTCAAATCTACATCATCTTCTGTCTTCACTTTCTACTACTTTTCTCTCATTCATTCCCATACACTGGCGTCCTTGGTGTTGCTTCTAACTTGGGGCATTTGCACTTGCTGTGATCTCTTCCTGGAATGCTCTTTCCTCAGATATTCATGGGACTGGCTGTCTCATCTCCTTTCAACCTTGGCTCAAATGCCACCCTCTCAGTGAAGTGTTCCCTGATCACCCAGTTTAATATTGCCACTCCCTCCCATGGTGTTCGCTATCTCCTTACTCTGCTTTATTTTTCACCTTAGTACCTAACGCCTGCCAGCTACGACATAATTTACTTCTTTATTTTGTTTATTTCTGCCTCACATCAATAGAATGTAAATCCCCAAGGGCAGGGATTTTCACCTATTTCCTTCCCTACACCTAGGATCGTGCCTAGAACATAGCCAGTGCCCAATAAATAATGATTTGTTGAATGAATGAATGATAGCTGCTATTATGAAGATGCCCAAATAAGAGACAAACATAGAGACACTACGGTCTTGTAATCATATTCATTCTTCAACAAAATTCATAAGCCCTCTTTATAATAATTAGGATGTTAAAAATAGCTTCCTTTTAATTTTATGTCAAGTTAAAGTAACTGTTGATACTTTTTCTTTATCTCTTGTATGGCCGTTATCATTTCTACCTGGTATTATTATCATTATTGTTGTTACATGGACCATGTATTTAGGAAAATAAATGAAAGACAGCTGTGCATTAAATTAATTACAAACTGAAAAGTGTTTTATTTGAGGATACCTCACATTTTTTTTTTTTTACTTTTGTAGTTGTCTTTAGTTTTCTATTTGACTATCTCTTCAAACATTTTAATTTTCTCTTTACCTTTTTACAGTATTTTTTTAAAATTGGAGAATGTGATCCATGGACGGGTTGTGACATCAGCTTAGGAGGTCATAGTCATCATTGTTTAATAATGTAATAAAATAGGTTAGAATGGAAAACACTAGCATTACACTGCCTGTGAAAAGGATAACTGTTGTATTTTATGAATATGTGTGTATTTGCATATTTATGTGTGTGTGAACTGACTTATAATGTAAACAGTCATAGTCAAGAAGCTTAAAACTAATGGCAGTTTCTCAGTTATATTTGCTGAAGAATGAATGAATCCCCTGAAACCAGTCTGTGGAGAATACTGTCCTGGAATTCTTATTAGAAAACATGGGGAAGGATCCTATTTTTGTCATTTGTAAACTGTGAATAATTTTACGCAAATCACTTAAGCTCTGTGAATCTCAGCATTTACATCAGTACAGCGGAGTCAATAACCTGACTTACAGGGTGGTTGTAAAACCTAAACAGATAACGGGTGTCAAAGCATTTTGTAAACTAAACTGTTAAACCAATATCATTTTATCAATGTATTATAACCTGATTTTGGTCATCTCACCCTTAGGGTATAAAGTCTGGAAGAAATACATAATGATTATAACTTCTATTTCATGGAATTTGAATCTGAATTTTATCAGACTGTTCAGAAGTAAATAGTCTCTTAAAAAACAGAAAAAGGCAAAACTGACGTGCACTATATCAAGTTAATCTAGTGTTTGAGGCAAATGCTATCTATAGCCTCTTTCTGTCAAAATGCAAGGAGCAAGACTGTTAATATTTTAGAATATTACCTAGCAAAAACTTAGCACCCGAAAATGAAAAGCATTATTCTTTCTGCCTCTTCCTTTGTTTCTCTTCTTACTATCAATTTCACTGAAGCACATGTTTGTGCCATTAAGCCATTATCCCACTTCCATGTGCAAAGTACTTTCCCAGAGTTTTTCAGTTGTGTTTGAGAGGATGTAGAGACACCCATGCTATCACAGCATTCCCACAAGGTGAGTGTCACTTCCATTTTATAAATGAAGAAACAGGCTCAGAGGTTAAGTCATTTGCACAAGGCCACCTAGCTGCTAACATACGCCCAAATCTTTCTGGCTCCAAAGTGTATTCACTTTCCACCATGCCATGTGGTCTCCCAGATTCATTCAATGACTCATTCTTTCATCCATTTATCTGAGACAGGCACTCTACTTCAAGGTCATTGTGATGCCACAAATAGGGTAAACTAATTTTAGATAATTGAAGCCCAGAGTAAAAGAAAACGGGAAGAAATGGAAATCTAATAAAATAAATAATAATAATGGTAATAGTAATAGTATCTCAAAAGTTTTGAGTACTTACATTTGTCAGATACTGTTCTAAGAGATTTTACATGCATTCATTCATTTTCTCCCCACCAGAATCATACAGGTTTTTCAAAAGTGAAGTTTACATGTAAAACCAGGCTGACTGCAAACAATTGCCTATATTTTTCTAGAAACACGTTAAGAATTTTGATTATGTGAAACATTTTAACAAATAAATCCCTGTTCTTTGTGAATCCAATGATATAGAACAGAGCATGTATTTGTGTGTCTACAGATTTTTGGCGTAGGTTATTTTGCTGACAGAAGCAAGATTAAGGGCAAATAACTAACATTCTGTTAACATATTTTGAGTCTTCCAATGGGCATGAAAACACCTGTTTCTATGGCAACGAGTATAGGTCATGTGAGGGGTGATAGAATAATTAGAGGGGAAAGCGAAAGCTGTTAGTTTAGAATGACAATTTTTTCTTTTGCAAATTTACTTCCTTCAGTAGTATAATGCTATTAATTTGATCTCTTGTCTCTCTAAAAGCAACAGATTCCTGGAAACTCTTTAAACTTGAGTCACGAGTTAACAGGACCAATTTTAGCATAAATTGAAGGACTGGGGAAGCTATGCTCTTTAATATACTGTCTCTTCTTTGGGAGAATTACGGTATGCTGGCTGGGTAATTGTAAAGGTCTTCACGTGGTCTTTCCAGTATCATGTCTGTCAGATCGAGAGGGAACAGGAGAGAAAACATAATTCACTTGGCTTATAGGGACTTCTGGGGACACAGAATAACTTGTGGCTCCTGCTCATGAAACAAAACAAGGTTGAAAGAATGAGAAACAGTGTCCAGAGAAGATTTCAGTTTCGTGAGGAGTTAGATATCAGTGCTCCAGAGCATCATCTGTTAATTCCCTAGGCTGGGATTAGTGGAGCAGTGAAGTGGGAAACAGCAGCTATCTAGAAAGTCGGGTTTGGGGCGAGTCCGCTGATCTTACTTCCTCCCTGTTAAGGACCCCAGATAAGAAAGACACACTACCTCCTTCCTCTTATTGTTCATGTACGGATCAGTCCGATACTGCTCCAGAATGCTGCGGTAAGTACTGCTTATCAAGAAATGACTTTCTGATGTTCCTTAGCTTATGGATTGAGAGAAAAACAAAGAAACAAACAAACAACAACCAACACTGTAGCGAATCACAGAAAACATTCTGAAGGCAATCAAACTTTTTTTTTTTTTTTTTTTTTTTTTTTTGAGACGGAGGCTCGCTCTGTTGCCCAGGCTGGAGTGCAGTGGCGCAATCTCGGCTCACTGCAACCTCTGCCTCCCGGGTTCAATCGATTCTCCTGTCTCAGCCTCCCGAGTAGCTGGGATTACAGGTGCGTGCCACCACGCCTGGCTAATTTTTGTATTTTTAGTAGAGATGGAGTTTCACTGTGTTGGTCAGGCTGGTCTCAATCTCCTAACCTTGTGATCCACCTGCCTCGGCCTCCCAAAGTGCTGAGATTATAGGCTTGAGCCACTGCACCTGGCCGGCAATCAACCATTTTTTAAATCAGAAGAGGTAGATATTGTGTACCGTATTCAGTAGTGCCCCCTTATCCTTAGTGGATACATTCCAAGACATCCAGTGGATGCCTGAAACTACAGGTGGTACTGAACCCTATGTTATTTTCCTGTATATATACCACCAATGATAAAGTTTGAAGTGCGGCAGCAAAACTAGCATGACTTTCTTTTTCCTTCTTCACAATTCCACAGGTAGAAGATTCATTTTTACCGTAGATCTTAGCAACCTCAGCATACAATTTTTTCTTTCTTTCTATTAAGTCGAGAACTTTAAACTTTTCATTCAAAGGAGGCACTTTCTCTTGGGTGTATCTGAATCGCCAAGATCACTATTCTTGCACTTTGGGGCCATTATGAAATAAAACGAGGGTCACTTGAAAACAGACACTGCAATACTGAAACAGCAGATCTTATAACCGAGAAGGCTACTAAGTGACTCACAGTGTAGACTGTGGATCCCCCAAACAAAGGGATGATTCACATCCCAAGAGGGAAGGCACAAGATTTCATCACACCACTCAGAATGGCATACAATTTAAAACTTAGGAATTATTTATCTTTGGAATTGTCCATTTAATATGTTCTATGGGTAACTGAAACCAGAGAAAGCAAAATCATAGGTAAGGGGGCACTACTGCAATTTTTTGCCCTCAACTAAATGACTGTGATGCCAACTAGCCAATGGCAGATGAGGCTTAGTTAGGTCAGGTGGAACCAGAGGATGGACCAGCCTTCTCTGCAACCCTTAGAGTCTGGGGTCAAAGGAAGAAAGGCATCCCTGCAATGTGAGCTTATTCCTCTCCCTCTTTTACCTTCTCATAGTTTCATAGCTGTGGAGGGTGAGAAGATGCTCCAATTCCAGCTCTTGGCTGATTATATGATGCCTCTGACCTATCTCTTCCCTCTTAGCTTCAATTTATAAAGAAAATATTATCCTCCATGACCAGTGGTATTTTTTATTCTGCCATTTACAAGCTTTGCCGCATGGCCACACAAGCTTCTAATTGATAAATTTCTGAGAAAAATTTAGTTGTGGTAACTCACAGTGCAAGTGACCATGTTGATCATTTACATTGTGACAACAGCTTACTTTTGACTAGCGGTTGAAGCTTCTAGAGTATTTTCCCTTCTTCAAATATTGGAACTGTTTTTAATTAATTGTGTTATATGGTAATCTGGTCTAAGGCTTAGATTGCTTAGAGGTGTAAAAGGGAATGCTTCATTCATTCACCGTCATTCATTCACTCATTCAACAAAATAGGCTGGGCACTTCTATGTGCCAGAGGACTGAAGTTAGTAATAGCTAACACTAATTTACTATTATTATATGCTATATAATATATACATAATTTTATTTATTTATTTTTCTTTTAAGATGGAGTCTCGCTCTATCGCTCAGGCTGGAGTGCAGTGGCATGATCTCAGCTCACTGAAACCTCTGCCTCCTGGGGTCAAGTGATTCTCCTACCTCAGCCTCCCTAGTAGCTGGGACTACAGGTGTGCGCCATGATATCCAGCTACTTTTGCATCTTTTGTAGAGATGAGGTTTCACCATGTTGGCCAGGCTTTTCTCAAACTCCTGGCCTCAATTGATCCACCCGCCTCGGCCTCCCAAAATGCTGGGATTATGGGTGTGAGCCACCGCACTCGGCCAACAATTTTACATTTTATTGCATTTTCACAAAAGTCTTCTGAGGTTCTGTTATGATGATTATTAGGTAGATGAAAAAACTTGGAGTTTAAGCAACTTGACCAAGAGCACATAGCTATTAAGTGGTACAGTGGGATATAAATTCAAACAGAGTGGATCTGGGCTCAAATTGCCTGCCTGCCTAGCTCTCAAATACTACGCGGTCAAGTTCCTGACCATAGGGAGCTTACAGAGCAATACAAGATTATTGATTCCCTTAAGTGTGATTTGTGATTCCAAATACTTCATTAAGACCAACCCAACTTTCAGAATTTAGTGATATATGTGGCTATCCCAGCTAAACCTTAACTCAAAACTAAGTTAAAGTTGCATTTGAGTAGTTTTGCCATAGGAAAGCAAAGATCATTGATTTGGGTGGGGGTGTCCTGAAATATTTTTCTTTGAAGTTTATAGAGTGGCAGAATGTAATAGTTTATATTATATACTCCTTTCCCACAGTTTCCCACTCAATGCTTGATATACATCTTCTGTAATTTTTCATTGAATGTATTTTACTGTGCTTACTATCCTAGTGAAGAATTATATGCCCCAAATTCATGATGAGAATGAAGTAATCATATCCTAGTCAGGTGTAGTTCTAAAGAATCCTGGAACCTGGCTATGAATGTTTTGGTTTATTATCAAAATCTCACTGTTTTCTTCATATTCTACTATAGTTTTTCATCCTCTACAAACACTAATCTTCTGTGTCTGTGGGGCAGATACTCATTTCACTCGTTTTGCTGCCATGCTTCCAAGGAGAAATGTGAGGAGATGACAGTATTAATAGGTCTCCTCTCCCTGGTCTGTATTTATAGCTAGGACAGAGTGAGCAGATTCTAGACCTCAGTCTAGATGCCAGTTTGAGCACCTTTGCAACACTACCACCCCGAAATGTTGAGAAATGCTGAGAGCCTGAATTATAAATCATAGCAATAATGATAGAGCGAAGACAAATTTGGGGATATATGGAAGGTAGACCCTGCAACTGGGTTCCAGCTAATTGTGAGTGTGAACAAATTTATATATTAATAAAGACAGTCTTTTTTTTTTTTTTTTTTTCTGAATCTAACAGAGCACAGGATTTGCTACACAACTACCCCTCTACGAAATGGCTAGGTGGCAACATAAAATTCAATCAGCCATGTTTATCTTAAAAAAAGTTTAACATTTTTTTTTTTGTATTTCGATATCTCTAATTTTCCTGCTTCAGTTCATTTTCACAATATCATCAGAGCCCTTTCTAAGATGTTGATCAAATTGATTTCTACTCTTTGAAACTTCTAATGACTTCTTATTACCTACAGCATAAAATTAAAAGGTCTTTAGCATGAAATACAAGACCTTTTATAATAAGGCCCTGTCAGAATTCTCCCACCTGGATAAATCCCCTCCTCCCTTCCTACTCCTATTCTTTTCCCATATCCTACACATCCTACATACCAGCCACCCAGAATTTCAGAAGACACCAGGCTGTTTGAAATCCTTGTGATTAACACATGCTGTGTCTTAGTCTGTTTTCTGTTGCAATAACAGAGTATCCCAGACTGGGTAATCTGTAAAGAAAATAAATATACTTCACACAGTTCTGGAGGATGGGAAGTCCAAGAGCATGGCTCCAGCATCTGGTGAGGGCCTTTGTGTTATACCATAACATAGTGGAAGAGAAGGGGGCATACAAGACAGAGAGAGACACCAGTGATCAGACTGTCTTTACAATAGCACACTCTCACAATAACTAACCTGCTCACATGATAACAACATTAATGCATTTATCCAATCCTCTCTTATTAGGAAAGATCCAATCATCTCTTGTTAGAGCCCATTTCATAACACTGTTGCATTGGAGATTAAGCTTCCAACACAGGAACTTATTGGGAGACACATCCAAACCACAGCAAGCTATTCTCTGCTTGAAATGACTTTTCTTTCATTGAAAACTGCCATTCTCACAACAAGTCCCCTGTGGCTCTCTATTATGAAGCCTTCCTCACTGTTCCTGGGGAGAATGAGTAGCTCCCTGCACTGAGCAGCCACAGCTATTGCTTAAATATTTGGTATATCACTTAGTACTTCTGAGTGTATACATTTGTTCATATTTCCATTTCTTATTAGACTAAAAATCCTCCTCGGTTATTATTTTGCTTTATTTATTCTGTATTTCCGGGGCCCCCATCACAATAGAAGATGGTTAATGAACAGAAAATTAATGAATAAATATCTTGCCTCTTGCTTTACTTTTAGAACTCCTATCCATGTAATGACGATGACAAAAACAATGAGTTTGAGGGAGAAGTTAAAAGTGCTATCTTTATGCTCCACCTTCCAGTCAAGCTTTACTCTGTCTGTCTGCAATTTTCTACACAATAATTTCATTGCAAAACTTATTGTCCTAGAGGTAATGGAGCAGGAAGAAAAGAGAAGCCAATAAAGTGGCTTTTCTCTAATCTGTCAGTTCCATCATTACTGAAGGCCACTTTTCATGTTTTTGGTCTTGCCCCTCAAGCCCACTGAGAAAAAATAACTTTTATAAAAGAGCAGTGGTCTGTGACCCCGAATGGCCTCAATTTAGATAAAGAATACCTTTTAGCAGCTGACAGTTATATGTGCTCAGGTTCCCAGTTGACCTCAACTGCAACCAGTTTCCTCTTGGGTGGGAGCTCATATTTATAACTTTAAACAACTCATAGGGAGGGATCAAGACTTCCTTCTTGAGGGAGAAGTATTGTACAGGTGCACCCAGGCAGGTGAATATGGTAAATAGTGTCTGGTTCCCAAACTCCTGTGCCTCTTCTTTTAGGAGGGATGTGGAGAGGAATTGGCCAAATCGAATGGTGGCACCTGTGTAGGCGCTGAAGTGGACATCCTTCGTCCTATAATGCACCTCATGGCACAGAGGAGTGCCATGCTTCATGATGCTGTCTTTCCTCAGCAGCTGGATTGCTGTGGTGAGGTAGTAGTGTAAATATTTGAATTGAAATGAACGTTCATACTGCTGTGGAGCCCTGGCAACATAGGCCATGGCTCTAGTAAAGTTAGAACGAACATTGCTGTTCAATGTATAAAACAAAATAGCCACAGCATGTGTGGTAGTCATGTTCTGGGGTAGAACTTTTCCTTGGTTAAGCCAGGTTATGTGCGCTTTTTGCCACATCCCAAAGTAATTCTTCTGGGCTTCTATGTCTTTTGTGAAATAATCCCCTTGAGTTAGTTTCTCCATAACCTCTTTGCTACAGCCTTGGTACTGATCATCAAAGGAACCTGGTGTGAAGTCAAAGTCGATTTTCATCGCAACCTATAAAAAAAGAAAAATCTTGAGTTTAATTTTTCAAATCAGATGGTGAATGTGGTTGCAGATTTGCTGTACTCTATAAGGCCAAGTCTTCTCCTGGAAACCAATATTTGCTGAAGTAAGTTTCACTGAAAATCATTACACTGTTCCAATCCTTCCTGTGTCAATGACCTGTGCTAGAGATTGAATTTGGTTTGATAAATAAATTACTGAAAACTTGAAAAACTCATCTCCCCAGAGAGGGAGTAACTCTTTTAACATCAATAAAATCACAGCATGTTTGCACATTAAGTACTTTGAAGAAAAAAATCATAATCTTATAGCTTAATTATACTTTCTGTTTCCTCTGCTTTCCCCCCTTTCTATTCCCTCAGTAGTGTTTTCAAAATATCACTTTTGTGAATGCCCAAAACCTATATTAAATCCTTGAACTTTATCCTTAAGCTGTGAATAGTACTGGGGGGGGGGGCTCTCGTAAATAACAACCTTCTTGTCTACCCAGGTTCTGAAAACATTGATAATAAAAATAGCAAAATACGAAAGCCAAAATATCTGTTTTCTTACTGAATAAAGGCATGCTACAGCAGTCACATCGTTAGGTCTGATGGCAAGTGGCTTGTTAAGAGCAAATTCCAGAATGGGACCAACTCATTTGCAGGCAGTACTGAACTGGGACCTGCCCAGGTAAGATTCTTGTCATGGGGAAACAGAGAACTGATGCCCTTTGCCATCAGGCTAACTCCCAGGAGGAAGACGAGCAGAGCCAAACTCAGCACACCCAGTTGTTTTTTCCCATGTTGCCAGTGGAGTACATTTGTCCACCTCGGGGACAGCAGAGTGAGTCATGGGTTGGACAGTGGCCAGGAATGTGCCTAGGAAAGTCCCTCCTCTTCTGGAAAAGGACATTCCTTTCTAATGGGTGGCCAACAGAATGTTATTTATTGACATCTAGTGCATGTTAAACTGAAGTGACAGATTTGAATAGAAGTCCACAGAATATCATCGGTCTATCATTTAGAGCCGTATATAAATTATATAAATTCTAAAACATTTCTTTCTTGGCAAAGAAATGGTGTTTTCCTAATAAACAGTGCTCATTAAGGGACATGTTAAAGGATCACATTCCATCCAGTCAATATTAAGGATGTTGGAACTGGAACTTAAAGAACATCCCATTTGGTATTTTTACTGTGTTATTCATGATGAGGCATCAGCTAGTTTGTAAACTAGAACACATTTTTAAGACTGATTAAACGATTTTAACCAATAACTCTTCACAACAGGCGTTAAAATAGGTTTACGGTATCTGTTTAAACCAAGCCGAGCCAAACCAAACCAATAACATAATGTTCTGTCAACTGTCATGAGGAACTCTGAAACTTTGTTAATATGTTACTAGATCTCAAATATGCACTCTGTCATCTCTTAACATTAGGTTGTTTTTTTGTTACACAGATCTTTATTAGAATACTTAAAACTTAAGTCAATCTGTATGATAGAGTTTAAAGCCAAATGGACTTGGTTTATTTTGCATTGTTTGTACTATGAAAGCAATATTTTACTTAATTTTTACAGTGGATCAAGAAAATAACTTTATGCCACTAGCATCCATAATGTCAAGTGTACAAACAATGAAGGATTCTACAATTTTAATAATTGTTTTCAACACTCTTTACTAACATGATTTGTTAAAATATCGGAATGAAACTAGAAACTGAATGCCTAAGGTCTGGGCCATTTAAAGGCTGTGGCCAGGTGAATGCTCTGTTGGAGCACTGATCATAAAGAGATCACCTCCTCAATTGTCCCCCTACCTCAGAACCCTCTGTGGGTCTCTGCAGGCCAGAGAGGAGCAGCAGGAATGGCAGCAGGCCTCCAAGGAGCCAGATTCTTATCACTGTAGGAGCTGCAGTAGTTGGGAGAAGAATCTTCTTGCATCTGTTGATCAATGGACCCCATTTGCTTGTGTCACAAGTACTTCTCCTTTGCCCTTGCATCTTCATCCTGAGACGAATTCTTAGCGTTCTCTTTTGAGGTTTTTGTTCAGTCTCAGCAGGAACCTTTTTTGCTCCTGTCTATGCTGAGCAACTTCTGTTGCCCACCAACAACCAATAGCTTGTCTGAGGGAAGAAATCAACTCCAACTTCTTTGCAAAACTGAAATCTCTGTGAAATAGCCAGATGTGCGCACCAAATAAGGGTTTCTAAAGAGAACCCAAGTTACTTTTCAAGTAAAAAAAAAAAATCTCTGATCTAGTCTGTTTTCAGGGGAATGCTGAAGTCCTGTTAAGTGTCAGACTCAGCAGTCCAGCCTTCCCTTTCCCAGCCAAACAGGAAAAAGCATGCTCTGTCCAGCGTTTGGGGCCAAGTAGCATTATCTGGAGCCCCAGGCTTCCATCAAAGCTGATAAGATTGGCGCGCGCAGGGCAGCTGGGAATGCGCCACCTCAAGATGGGTGTCTATAGGCTCATCTGGCACTGCTGATAGGCCCTGCCCAGGATGGGCTGTCACAGAGCTAAGTGTGTTTTAGGGTTATTGTCAAAAAGAAGGCTCTTTGAACTGCTTTTCCCTGGCACCTTTGAAACTCTCCAATCCAGAGATTGTACCTCTGGGTTCAAAGCTCTTCCCCCATTTTCACTTCTGAAGATATCAGGCCGTCTGTCCACACAATCCCAGTCTCCAGCGAATCCTAATGATGACTGTCAGGAGACTGTTTATGTAGAGCTGACATAAGTCAAAATAGGGTCCACTGTGCAAACTTAATCCAGCAGAGTTCTATTAAGCACTCTCTTTTAGGTACTACCCTTTCTAGTCTGAACATCCTTCCTCTCTTCCTAACCCTTGATAAAATTATATTTTCTTGCAGATATTTTGTATTTATACTCTGGATTCATTACTTAAGAAACTAAAAGTTAGCAATCCTTGGTAATTGTTTTTCTTGCAAATATTTACTTCTGGATTCAATTTTTAACTTTTAAGGTAAACTAAATGCTGTTCTTAAGTATTCTAGTATTTTTTGGCAACCTAAATATTTTTTAATCTAAATTTTCTGATGATCATAGCAGTTCTGCCTCATTAACTAATATTCAGAATATTTAGAAAGCACAAAGGAGAAAAAATTACACATAACCCATCACTTGGAGAAAGCCACTAATTAGGTCTGGAGTTTGATTTATACACCCTTAGACATACACACACACACGTTTCTAGAACTGAAATAATATAGTATGCAGTTTTGCATACTGTTTATTCCCCTTAATATTTTATTGTAAGCATGTCCCTATATAATTTAATACCTATTGAAACATATTTTTTAAAAAAGGTTCACTATATTCCATTATATAGGTGCTGCCACACAATAGAATAGCATGGGTGCATCCACGGACTGTACAGTCTCAGAAAAAGATTGATAAGTGACTAGAACATGGACTCTTGAATAAGACATCTCAGTTCAATTCCTGGTACTCACTCTTCCTAAATGTGTGATCTTGGACAAGCTACTTAACCTCTCTGTCTCTCTGTTTCCTCATGTGTTGAATGGAGATAATAATAGTACCAACTTCATTTTAGTGTTGATATATTTATAACCCTTAGAATCTGGCACCTAGAAATTTTCCAATAAATAAAACTAATTGTTATTATTTGCACCAAAGTTTATTTAATAAATATCTTATATTTAGCTTGTTTTCAACTACATAAATCTTTGTGTGTTTCTCACAATTTTTAAGATGCAGTTCTAGAGATGTGACTACTGATCAATGGAATGCATGTTTTTCAGATTTAATGGTAAGCACTAGCAGTGTGTGAAAATATCCCTTTAAGACTTTAAAAATTCTTAAGATTCCTTATTAGCAACTGTTACTTTGGAATATTGAGATGTCATGAAGAGAACTAGAATTAGAATATGAAAATTTGAATTATAGGTCTAGTTCTACCCACAATGTTGGCTGAAGTGACTTTAGAAAACAAGTAATTTATGCTTAGCCTCAGTTTCCTTAACCTTATATAAAGTTGTCAGGCTTAAATAAGGTAAAACTTTTCTTTTATTGAGCAAGTACTGTACTTCAAAACCTTTTTGCATGTTATCTCAACCCATGGGACAACCAGGAGGAGATATTTGAACTTTTCCTTTATAAATGTGGTTGTTGAGGCCCTGTGAAGTTAAATAACTTTTCAGTAATCACAGGTGCTGTCCCCTGAAGCCCACGATCTTAAAACACTAAAAGAGTATGAGTGTCATTTTATTATTATCTTCTATAAAGGTTTTGCTATTTTTCCTATCGTGGCTGCCACTTCCAGGATAAGACCACTGGAGGGCAGCAGAAAACTTTGTAACTCTTTATACCACTCAGTCTAAAAGAGGGAGAAAAGAAAAGGAAATGGGGCAGGGAGCAGGGAGGGGGCGAGAAAGAGAGAGAGAGAGAAAGAGAGAGAGAGAGGGAGAAAGATGGGGGTGAGGGAGAGAGGGAGGGACGGAGGGAGGGAGAGAGAGAAGCGGGAGAGAGAGATTGAGAGAGAGAGACAGACAGAGAGAGAGGGAACCATCAGTGAAAACAACTAGGGTAGGGAAAAGCCCAAGGTCTGGTGTATATGTGAACATATTTGAATTAAAATGAAAAGAAAAGTTTTCTGACAATGTTTGGAGTCAATAAAAAGTCATCTTTTGGCCGGGCGCGGTGGCTCACGCCTGTAATCCCAGCACTTTGGGAGGCCGAGAAGGGTGGATCACGAGGTCAGGAGATGGAGACCATCCTGGCTAACACGGTGAAACCCCGTCTCTACTAAAAAAAAAAAAAAAAAAAATTAGCCGGGCGAGGTGACGGGCGCCTGTAGTCCCAGCTACTTGGGAGGCTGAGGCAGGAGAATGGCGTGAACCCGGGAGGCGGAGCTTGCAAAGTGAGCTGAGATCCGGCCACTGCACTCCAGCTTGGGCGACAGAGCGAGACTCCGTCTCAAAAAAAAAAAAAGTCATCTTTTGCCTTAAGGGCTGTCTTATTAAGATTCTCATGGAATAATTTTAGTTAATTTAGAGTTTGGGGTGCATTCAGTTATCATTTAATGATACTCGATTCTTCAAAATGCAGTCTATTTGTGCTGTCTTGATGGGTTGGGTTTTGAAGTAGCACAGACCTTGTGTCGGAATTTTACTTCCATCACTTCCTACCTTTGTGAGTTGGAACGAATTACACTAATTCTCAAGTTGCATTTTCTTCATATGTAAAAGTAGAGATGGTAACACCAGTCTTGCAGGGCTCTGTTGACAATGAAATGAAAGACCAGCAACTCATAGGGTGTCCAACACAGTGAAAGTTAATTTTAATTTTTTTTAAGCAATTGTTTAAGAAGAGGTTTTGCTAATTTTCCAGATCTGTTTTCTGGAATAAATTCTAGACATTCTAGCCTAGTTTTCTAAACCTTCTATCAGAGAATGGGTTGCAGTACTCACTAGACGGCCTTGCCCAGGGAAGAAACTTACTTTCTGCTACCAGCCTTAAGGTTTGGCAATGACCTTTAGTAGTTCCTGTTTGGATCTTGTTGAACTCCTTCAGATCTGTGTCTAAATTTAATAGGAGTGGTTTATTGCCAGAAATACTTGTTATTCACAGGACAGTTGTGTGATAGTGACCCCATAATTTGGTAGGCGGAATGGGTTTGAGTTATCTACATTTTAACTTATCAGTCCTTCCTTAACTCTTAACACTCTTACAGAAGTGAGCAAAGCTCCCTGAGTGATTTCACACTTTTATAACTTTTTATTTAGATAACATTTCATGCCTACACAAAAGGTGCAAGATTAGAAGGAATTCTGATACACCATCCAAATTAATCAGTTAATATTTTACCCCAATTGCTCTATCATTCTCTCTTTATCTAAACAACTTGAGAATCAGTTGCAGACATCATGCTCTTTTACCCTTAAATACCTCAGCATTTATTTCATAAAACAAGGACATTCTCCTATATAACCACAGTTAATTACAAATATCATTTATATAATATTGTTGTCTAATCCATAGTTCATAGTCAAATTTATTAACTGTTCCTATAACATCCTTTATGGCTCTTCCCAGGATCACAATTTGCACTTAGTTGTCAAGTCTCTGTAGTCTCTTTAAGCAGCAATACTTCCTCAGTGTTTATTTTGCCTTTTGACCTTGGCAGATTTGAAAAGCATCGGACAGTTATTTTGTGGAATGTCTGCTAATTGGGGCTTGCACATTATTTCCTGGTAATTAGATTCAGATTATTCAGTTCTGGCAGGGAAATCACAGGGAGATGTTTTACCATTCTCAGGAGACATTTGCATCTATTGTTTTCATACATTTTGCAATAATAATTATGAAAGCAATTGCTTTATGATAGTATCTGGTTGCTTGGTTTTATATTGATCATCAGATCATGTTATTTACCCTTCCTTTTCCTCACTTTTTTCTTTAAAAACACAGGATCTTAGCGTCAGGAAAGAGCTTTGTTTTCCTTATCTTCCCCCCCACCAGTCCTCTGTGAATCTCCTCCTCAACATTATTGACAGAGGAACTTCTGCTGCACGTGCCCTCACAACAGCTAGCATTCTGTAAGTGTTTGTTGAATGAATGAGTGAATGAATAAATGCTTCCAAATTTCAGTAGTTTGGGTACCATCGCCAAGAAGGCCATTTATTCTGGGAGAGATAGAGCAGAATTCCTAGTGGTGCATAAGAGGTTCTGAGGCCCAGGCTCACAGAAAAGACATTTGCCCAAGGACTATGCCTGAGTCTGTCCAAATCCTGGGGACACAATGGGCAGCAGAAGATCTTACTTAACTCAGGGACCGTCTCAGCACTTGGGTAGAGCAGATGATTGGGAATACAAGGCAAGGGAGTAGCCATCCTTTCACACATTTGAAAACAATATATTTGCTGAGCATGAGCTGTGCCTGAAGCTCTGGGGATTCAGCCATAACCAACCAGATATGGTCCCAGCTCTCTAGGAACTTAGATCTGTGCAATTTTGAAGGTCAGCTCATGGTAACAGGGGCCTAGCAGTTAGGAGGAGATTCTGGCAAAACGTTCCATTTCCCAAAGGGAATTTAAAAAAAGAGAGTACTAGTCACATTAATTTGCTGGAGAATGGGGATTAGAAATGGGGTCTTAATTTCCAAATCATCCATTTTTCGTGGAGAGTAGAAGCTCTAAAATTTTCGAGGCATAGTCAGGACTAAGAGAACTGGAAATTACTTACATTTCTAGGGAGGAGCTGTGATCCCAGATAAGTCTGGGATCACGTTCCTCAATGAAAAGAGCAGTGACTGAGAGGACCCAGCATCCAATGCCCAGGCACTGGGCCCAGCTCCTGCTGAGGCTTGAGGGCATGTGAGGCCGTCTGCACACAGGGCAGGACTGAGCTTTTAGAGGTGGAATGAGTGGGTCCGTCTTTGGGAAACAAGATGGCAGAAAGGGGAGATTAAGCAAGGGAAGAGCAGCATGATGACATGAGCACCCCTGCAATCTCCTTCTGGTTAATTTTCCTACATTTCTATTTAAAAAAAAAAAATCTGTGTGTGTGTGGGTGTGTGCGTGCACATGTATGTATGACAATATAGTCTTTGGGGGGCAAGTATTGCTTCAAAATCTGGAGTTTCTATTACATTGTGTTTTCTATTTTCAGCATCTCCTCCACTTTGGCATTTGTTTTGGTGGAATCCTCGGTTGTTTCTCATGTACGTTGAGCTTGCTGAGCAGACCAAGGTTTCCCGCCACCACCAGCAGCAGCAGCAGCGCAGCAATTCTCTGTGTTCCATGGATTAGTGGTTGTAAATTTACTTCTACACTTATGTTAGCGCCCAGACTTAATTAGAAATTAAGCTACCTCTCTTCGGGTATAATGGCTTTATATTAAATAATCCTTTGTTTATACATTTCTATTTTGTTCACTAAGAGGCAATGAACTGAAGGTCTTTTTACCAGGTTTTTTATCTGCACCCTGTGTAGTCAAACCCCTTCTTTTATTTCCATGTGTCTCTACCATACTGGACAGAGGGGCACAATTCGGGGAGGATGGACCTTGTTTTTCTCTGGATAGATCATGGTGAGTAAATGCTTCGTGTGGCTCAGAAGTCTGCCTTTTGAACGTTTTCTAACTTATTATCCCGCCAAACTTAATAGCTCTTGCCCCATTCCCTATTTTCCTGGGATCACAAGCTACTCCCTAGAAATAAAGTTAACTTTTAGCATCTTTGTCCTGACTGTATCTTAAACAATTTGTAGCTTCTGTTCACTACTAGAAATTGATGGTTTTTCTCTTCCATCTAGCTATAGCCTCTTTGTGAAGGAAGACACAGCGTGGCTTCAATGTCTGTTACTGTTCCTGGGGAGGTGGGAAGAGTGAGCTACGCTTTTATGGATACAGTGGGTTCTAAATTTGTACTATAGCTGTTTTCCTCTGAGGTTCCATGAGTATCTGAAGTTAAATCCATTCTACCAGTTTAAAGATTGATTTTCTTTAAAAAACTCTTGTCTACTTGAGAAATTAATATTACATTCATAAACATAAAATTGATCATATTCTTATAAAATTCATAACCCTGGCTTCCTGCTAACAGAGATTTTGCTCCTCCCTTGCTCTGAGACATGTCACAATCTTCTTGCTTTCACTAATAATGAATGGTACAAACATAAATCACATTTCTCTAATCACTACTTTTTTGTTTTCACTGACTGGAGGGGAAAATGTTTCAGTCCACCTTACCCCAAAAGTAATAACATATCAAATAACACTTACTACATCAGTTTCATTGAATCCAAATTCATTCACTGTTATTTAGAATGTTTCTGGTCTGCGGGGGCCATGTTTCTCTCGTTGCTCTTTTCTGATGTTTGAAGATGCTGTTCTGTTCTTCCAAGTTTTCCCTTTCCAGACTCAACATTCTGACTCAACTTTTCCTCAGGGGGCACAGTTTCCAGACTATCATCCTGGCCATCTTTCTCTTTCTGAATTCCAGTAAGCCAGTGACCCTTGTAAAATACAGCAACAAGACACTCCACATGTGTCTCATCTGTGAGACTAAAGGCTTCCTTTGTTCTGAACACTTTGCTTCCACTGATGTTATAACCTAATAAGGCAGAGCAGCTTATTTGGGGGCAATTATGTCATCATTTGACTCACTGAATTTGCACCTGATAGAAATCATCAGTCATTACCATATGAACTTCTATTAGTAAGTCAGCTCTCACCAATTCTATGCACCTGTAAATTTGAAGTAGATTTGTCAAACCCAATTTTAGAACCTTACATTTATGCATATTAAGTCTCTTTATTTTAACCTGTCAAGCACCTCATGAATCTTAATACAAAGTATATTAGCAATAACTCTTGGTTTAGTTTCATGAAAGAAAACCAGAATACTCTTCTTTTTGTATCTTCATTCCAAACCTTAAAATATTAAAATCAGCACAGGACTAAGTAGAGATTTCTGGCCATGACAATAAGAATTTCCTTTTAGGTCGAAAATGATGCATTTTAAAGCTCTTTTTAGTTATCGATCAACCAGTTCTGCTTAACCAGGTTTGAACACATAATTCTGCTAATATCTTAATTAGGAAATTCAACTTGTCAGTTGAATTCTAAAGACATTTTTGGTTTAGCATGCATAATTTAAAAAACATTTGTATGCCCTCAGATAGTCAAGCATTCTTCATTTACTCATAATTCACACCTTTCACCCTTAGACTAGTTTGATCACGTATATTCTCCACCTGGACTTTGTAGGCATTTGAGTTTGCCAGCCCTATCCGAATTATTCCACTTAGGATATAGAAACCTTTAAAGCATGTCACCCCTAGCCTAAAAATGAGAGGAAAAGCT
Organism: Rhinopithecus bieti; assembly: GCF_001698545.2. NCBI lineage: Eukaryota > Metazoa > Chordata > Mammalia > Primates > Cercopithecidae > Rhinopithecus > Rhinopithecus bieti. The sequence goes on from NW_016803311.1 coordinate 2,499,981, forward strand.
ATACAACTTATAAAATCACAAATTTTCTTGAATCTATGAAAAAGCTGAGGTCACAAGACAACCAGGGTAACTGAATTTCAAAGGGCAACAGGCCCTCAGAGGAGAGATGGGGCACATGAATTGCTACATCTTTGTGGAAGTAGAGAAAGAGGCAGCTGTCTTAAGAGTGGGTAAAAAAGAAGCAGCTAAAATTTTTAACAAATTCTTAAAGGTCCAGTGTAGGCTAGTGAGACAGTTCAGAATCTTCTAGAGATCTAGACTCAAGAAGAATAGACACTCATTCTCAAATCCTTTTCCATGGGGAATTCACAAGAAAGATTGGAGACAGGCAGGAGACCTGAGAAATTCGTTTTCTGAGATGAAAGCAGGTACAAAGCCTTCACTATTCTCTGTCTCTGCTGTTATTTGAAGCAAAAGCCATGTGCCCTGGGGGAGGGCCAAGGGCACCTGTCTGGTTCAGCAACCTGCAATCAAACAAAGCAGAGAGGTCAGCTGCCATCAGGGCAGAGCAGAAACTCTCCATGCAAGACGTTTCTTAGACACAAGGAGTTTGTTGTGGGGATGAGAAGGGAAGATGGAGGAGGGGGAGGAGTACTGAGAAAGTCCCAGGCCATGGCCCAGGCACAAGAGTCCTTCCTTAGTTTGAGGCTACACCAGGGAAGCCCCTTGCCCTGTCTTACAACGAGCCTGGCATCAAGTAACAAGCAGGCAACACTAGACTACTGCAGAGGGAGGTGTATGCCTGTGGAGAGGCATGCTGGGCCTGCTGCAAGCTGAACACAGAACAGAAACAGAGGAAAGCCCTCAGGTCTCTCAGACTCCATAATAGACACAAGGTAAAAGCAACCTGCAGTTGGAGGAGTTTGAAGTTGTGGTGCACTGAAGGCAACTAGAGCCAAACAAAACCGAAACCCAGCCCAACTACTGACTAGATTGACTCAACTCCCATACTCATTGCCTGAAAGAAGAAGATATGTGTCTGTTTCAGGGTATAGATACAATTTACCTCAGTCTTTATTGTTTTTCTACCCACAGCATGCAACATTTAGTAATGAATTATGGGCTGGGAGTTATAGCTCAGGCCTATAATCCCAGCACTTTTGAAGGCTGAGACAGGAGGATGACTTGAGGTCAGGAGTTTGAGATCAGCTTGAATAACATAGTGAGATTCCATCTTTGCAATAAAATTAAAAATTATTCAGGCTTGGTGGCATACACCTGTGGTCCCGGCTACTTGAGAGGCCAAGGCAGGAGGATCCCTTGAGCTCAAGAAGTCAAGGCTGCAGTGAGCTATGATCACACCACTGCACTCCAACCTGAGTGACAGAGTAAGACCCTATCTCAAAAAAAGAAAAAATGATGACACTCATACAAAAACGAGACAAACAATCCATTGTCAAGAGATAAAGCAATCCACAGAATCATACTCAGAGACTGTCCAGACTGGAGACATTAGACAGGGACTTTAAAATGACTATGATTGATGGGTTAAAGTCATCATGAAAGTTTGTCAAATGCTTTCCAAAATCTAGACTTAACATATCCTAATTTTCCTAAAGCAGTTGACATTTTAAGAATCGGTATCTATAGTTCTGGCCATTTTTTTTTTAACTTCTTGGAGTCTACTTCATTAGAAACTGGTCTATAATATCTATTAAATTTCTTCATGCTAGATCATCATGTTTGCTTAATTCTCCAGGTAACACAAAGCAAAGAAAAGATTCAGACCAGGTCTTCTCCCCTTCTTATTCTCCTTCTCCTTCTCCTTGTTCCTTCTCCCCTCCCTCCCCCTCCCCTCCCCTAGCATTACGCCCCCTCAAAACCCTTCCCCCCCACACTCTCTCCCCCTGCTCCCTCCCCCCTCCCTCTCCTCCTCCTCCTCCTTCTTCTTTTTGAGATAGGGTCTTGTTTTGTCACCCAGGCTGGAGTGCAAAGATGTGCTCACAGCTCACTGCAGCCTCGAACTCTGGGGCTCAAGTAATCCCCTCACCTCAGCCTCCCAAGTAGCTAGGACTACAGGCACATGTCACTATGCCCAGCTGATTTTTAAATTTTTTGTAGAGGTGGAGTCTCACTCTGTTGTCCAGCCTGGTTTTGAGCTCCTGGGCTCAAGTGATCCTCCCACCTCAGCCTCCCAAACTACTGGGATTACAGGGGTGAGCCCCTGCATCGGGCCCAGACTGGGTCTTCTGACTGCAATGATTATTTGCATGAAACTACACTATAGTTAGCTGTAGGTGATTCTCTAGAACAATACTAACTGCAGCTAATATTTACTGCTATTGATATTTACGTCAGATATTCTGCTAAATACTGTGCATGTTTTATCTCATTCAATTCCCCAACCACCCTTTTTTAAATAGTATAATCAATACTCTAACTGCTGATGAACTGAGGATTAAAGCAACTAAAATAACTTTCAGCCTTCTTACCCTGTCTCTGTTGTCTCTTGTTTTCCATATCCTTTGTTGGGGTGAGGTGAGTGGGGAGCTATTTGTCCCTTTTGTCCTCACTCCCCTGACCTGCGTTGATGAGCCCACATGCTCTGAAATTTATTTGCCGGAAGTGGTGGTACAGGCTTGTTTCTTTTCTAGCTGGCCGACTTTTCTTTTGGTTCTTTTTCACATAAACTGTTGGACCTAGTGGCTCTTTTCTGATTAAGTTTACTTTTCTGAATTCGATAGCTCAAGTTATAGACCCTCATGTGCATGTTTATGATTCTCTGCTCCAGTCTAGATGAATTCCAGACATGGTTTTAGCATCTCTTGGTGAGCCCTATAGTCTTGATCCTCAATAAAATTATATTTTTCAAGTCCCTGCATGATCGAAGGACACAGTTGTTTAGGAGATGGGCAGATTCAGGCTTCAATCCTGATTCTACTTTTTCTAGTCCAACCACTTTGAGCATATTATTTAACATCTCTAAGTCTCAGCTTACACTTTGGAAAATGGAGATAACATTATCTGTCTCAAATGGTCATTAGAACTGAATGAATAAAGTTCGTAAAGTGTTTAGGACAGTGTCTATTACTACCTAGCGAGTGCTCACTAAATATGGCAGTTATTATTATTGTTTTTAATACTATGATTATTATTTTTTAGAAGGAGGTTGGCTAGATCCAAATTGATACATTCAGTGTTCTTAGCCTTATAGTCCAGTAAGTTAATCAAATCAGTCACAATCATCTAAATGCACAACAGTTTCTTGACAAATATACCTCACTTTTCACATATCCATGTTTTCAGTTGAATTTAATTAGTTGAGTGGCTGCCTAGCAAAGACTTTGGGGAGTGGGTAGATGGGAAAGATTTAAGTATCAGATGAGAAGCCTTTAGGATTTTTTTTTTTCAAATTTAAATAAAGGTCCTTTTTTAAAAAAAAATTTAAATTATGTAATTCTTTTTAGTTGCAACAGCTCGTGTTTTGGATTTTTTTTTTTTTTTTTTTTTCTCGTTTTTTTTTTTTTAGAGACAGGGTCTCTGTTGACCAGGCTTTAGTGTAGCAGCATGATTGTAGCTAACTGCAGCCCTGAATTCTCAAGACATCTTCCCTCCTCAGCTGCCAAAGTAGCTGGGACAACAGGCACACACCACGCACAGCTAATTTTTCCATTATCTTGCAAAGATGGGGTCTTGCTGTGTTGCCTCAGCCTCCCAAAGTGCTGTGATTACAGGCATGAACCCTGTACTGGGCTGCTTACCATTTTTTATATTCATTTTTCCTGTTTTAGGCAAGCATGGATATTGTTAATAATTAATTTTTTTAATAGAAGAAAATACCTATAAGAGCTTTTGTACGTTTCTCAAGTTGATGGTTTGTAAATTCAATGGATGTTTAACATATTTAATGATAAAAATGTTAGTTGAAAGGCAACATGTTATTGTCCAAATGTAGAGAAGAGTTAGAAAGATATTTTAGCTGAAATATAATGTAAATTTTCTGGACTTGGTGTAGGGTTTTACTGCATCATTTACATCTTTTTTTTCCTTAATTAGTAAAATATGCCTTTAGATGTTTCAGACTGGGAGATCTTTGGGTAAAACTTTAATTGCTGTCAAGGAAAACATAATTTGCTGGCCAACTTAATATAACCACACGGTTCTACATTCGTGTGAGTTGTGTACAAAAGCAGAACTGTACTGTAATATTGAGAAAGGAAAATTTTGGTCAAGCTGCTGCTTCTGGATCTTGACCATAGTTACATAAACATTGACATTTTGTGACTAATGGCCAGGAAAACAGCATTGTTTACATATTGGCCTAGCGGAACAGTTTACTATAGTTCTGTCAATAATTTGAATTGCAAGTTTCCAGAGCCAGTAGGGGCAGAAGAGCTGGGCAGCTAAGCACACGATATTCTCTACTTGCTCACTCATGCCTGACGTCCCCTAAACCAAACAGGGGCTAGGCTTTCAGGGTATAGCTAGAGAGGAATCTTACAAAGCAATTATCTACGGAAAAAGTCATACATGGACTTTCCTTATCAGGGTGCACATGACTGCAGATTACTCCCGAAGGAGATTTTTTACTGGGGTATAAGTCAAAGGGGCTGACACAAGGTTACTTTATACCTGCAAGTAATGGATGGTGGTGAAAGGAAGAGCAAAGAAAAGGGAAATGAGAGACACTAGGAAAACAAACCTATTTTAGTATTTTACCTTAAATTACTTATTTGTATAATGAAAAGTTTCCCATTCTCACATTTAGTTTAAAAGTGTTGAACTTTTAGAAAATATGGAGATACAGAAATTAATACATTTTTCACATTTCTGTGTATTACATATAAGAAACTTCTACTTTAAAGACTGGTGTTAGAAGTTAAAACAACAAAAAAAGGAAATGATTTATATTCTGCTAACAAGTGGTCGATGTGTATATTTTATAAGTTCTATAACAAGAAGTATGTAATAGTGTAGTTAAAATATCTAACCTAGCTCCTTTTATACATATTTTCTTTTTTCGTATACTAAATATACACTTCGCAGTTTAAAATTCTCGTTTTCAATTTAATCTTCATAGTAACCTAAAAGTAGTTAGAATAGACAATATTGGCCCTATTTTCCAGGTAAGGAAATTGAGGGCAAATAGGCTAAGTGACCTTGTTTTGTTTTTGTTTTTGTTTTGAGGCAGGGTCTCTCTCCATCACCTAGGATGGAGAGCAATGGCATGATCATAGCTCACTGCACCCTCCTCCCAGGCTCAAGCAATCCCTCCACCTCAGCTTCCTGAACAGCTGGGACTACAGGCGTGTGCCACCATGTCCAGGTATTTTTTATTTTTTGTAGAGTTGGGATTTCACCAGGTTGCCTAGACAGATCTCAAACTCCTGGGCTCAAGCAATCCTCCTGCCTTGGCCTCCCAAAGTCCTGGGATTACAGACGTGAGCTGTGCCTGGCCAGCTAAGTGACTTTGTTAAGAAACACATGACTAGTATGTGTTAGGACTATGTGTAAGACTTACATCTACTGTCTAGTGTCTTTAAGCCCAGTTTCTTTCTTTCTTTCTTTCTTTTTTTTTTAATTTCCAACTTTTATTTTAAGTTCAGGGGTACCTGTGCAGGATGTGCAGGTTTATTACATAGGTAAACATGTGCCATGGTGGTCTGTGGCACAGATCATCCCATCTTAATACCTGGGCTTAACACCCAGCTATTAAGTCCAGCATCTATTAGCTATTCTTCCTGATCGTCTCCCTTCTTCCATCCCCTGCCCTTTGACAGGCTCTATTGTGTGTTGTTCCTTCCATGTGTCCACATGTTCTCATTATTTGGCTCCCACTTATAAGTGAGAACATGCGGTGTTTGTTTTTCTGTTCCTGTGTTAGTTTGCTAAGGATAAAGGCCTCTAACTCCATCCAGGACATCCAAAAGACACGATGTCATTCCTTTTTATGGCTGCATAGTATTCCATGGTGTATGCGTACCACATTTTCTTTATCCAGTGTATTATTGATGAGCATTTAAGTTGATTCCATGTTTTTGCTATTGTGAATAGTGCTGCAATGAACATATGCATGCAAGTGTCTTTATAGCAGAACGGTTTCTATTCCTTTGGGACTATACCTGGCAACAGGATTGCTGGGTGGAATGGTGTTTCTGCCTCTAGGTCTTTAACGAATCACCACATTGTCTTCCACAATGGTTGAACTAATTTTTTTTTTTTTCTTTGAGACAGAGTCTTGCTTTGTCACTCAGGCTGTAGTGCAGTGGTGCAATTTGGGTTCACTACAATCTTCACCTCCCAGGTTCAAGTGATTCCTGTGCCTCAACTGGGCACCACCATGCCTAATTTTTATGTTTTTAGTAGAGACCATGTTGGCCAGGCTGGTCTCCAACTCCTGACCTCAAGTGATCTGCCCGCCTTGGCCTCCCAAAGTGCTGGGATTACAGGCGTGAGCCACCGTGCCCAGCCTGGTTGAACTAATTTACACTCACATCAACAGTGAGTGTTCCTTTTTCTCTACAAACTTGCCAGCATCTGTTGCTTTTTGACTTTTCAGTAAGAGCCATTCTGACTGGTGTGAGATGATGTCTCGTTGTGGTTTTGATTTGCATTTCTCTAGTGATTAGTGATGTTGAGCTTTTATTCATATATTTGTTGGCTGCATGTATGTCTTCCTTTGAGATGTGTCTGTTCATGTCCTTTGCCCACTTTTTGTGGGGTTGTCTTTTTTATGTAAGTTTGTTTAAGTTCCGTATAGATCCTGGATATTAGACCTTTGTTAGATGGATAGATTGCAAAATTTTTTCCCCATTCTGTAGGTTGTCTGTTTACTCTGTTGATAGTCTGTCAATTTTTGCAAAAAAATTGCAATTTGCTTTTGCAAAATTTGTCAATTTTGCTTTTGTTGCAATTGCTTTTGGCACCTTCATCATGAAATCTTAGCCCATTCCTATGTCCTGAATGGTATTGCCTAGGTTTTCTTCTAGGGTTTTTATAGTTTTGGGTTTTACATTTAAGTCTAATCCATCTTGAGTTGGTTTTTGTATATGGTATAAGGAAGGGGTCCAGTTTCAATTTTCTGCCTATAGCTAGCCAGTTCTCCCAGCATCATTTATTAAATAGGGAATCCTTTCCTCATTGCTTGCTTTTGTTGGGTTTGTCAAAGATTAGATGGTTATAGGTGTGTGGTCCTATTTCTGGGTTCTCTATTCTGTTTCATTGGTCCCTGTGTCTGTTCTTGTACCAGAACCATGCTATTTTGATTACTGTAGCCCTGTAGTATAGTTTGAAGTCATGTAGTGTGATGCCTCCAGGTTTGTTCTTTTTGCTTAGGATTGCCTTGGCAATTCGGGCTTTTTTTTGGGTTTCATATGAATTTTAAAATGTTTTTTTTTCTAATTCTGAGAAGAATGTCAATGGTAGTTTAATGGGAATAGCATTGAATCTATAAATGGCTTTGAGCAATATGGCCGTTTTCACGCTATTGATTCTTCTTGTCTGTGAGCATGGAATATGTTTTCATTTGTGTCATCTCAGATTTCTCTGAGCAGTGGTTTGTAGTTGTCCTTGAAGAAGTCCTTCACTTCACTTTTTAGCTGTATTCCTAGGTATTTTATTCTTTTTGTGGCAATTGTGAATGAGAGTTCATTTGTTATTTGGGACTGAGCTTACCTGTTTTTGGTGTCTAGAAATGCTATCAATTTTTGCACATTGATTTTTTATCCTGAGACTTTGCTCAAGTTGCTTATTAGCTTTAAAAGCTTTTGGGCTGAGATGATAGGGTTTTCTAGATATAGAATCATGCCATCTACACCCAAAGGTAGTTTGACTTCCTGTCTTGCTATTTAAATGCCTTTGTTTATTTCTCTTGCCTGATCGCCCTGGCCAAAACTTCCAATACTATGTTGAATAGGAGTTGTGAGAGAAAGCAACCTTATCTTATGCTCGTTTTTAAGGGGAATGTTTCCAGCTTTTGCCCATTCCCGTATGTTATTGGCTGTGGGTTTGTTATATATGGCTCTTATTTTTTTGAGGTATGTTCCTTCAATACCCTTATTATTTTGAGGTATGTTCCTTCAGTACCTACTTTATTGAGAGCTTTTGACACGAAGGGATGTTGAATTTTATTGAATGCCTTTTTCTTCATCTATTGCGATAATCATATGATTTTTATCTTTAGTTCTGTTTATGTGATGAATCGCATTTATTGATTTGCATATGTTGAACTAGCCTTGCATATCAGGCATAAAGCCTACTTGATTGTGTTGGGTAAGCGTTTTGATGTTCTGCTGAATTTGGTTTGCCAGTATTTTGTTGAGGATTTTTGCACTGACATTTATCAAGTATATTTGTCTGAATTTTTTTTTTTTTTTTTAACTCTGCTGTGTTTTGGTATCATGTTTTGGATGATGCTGGCCTCAAAGAATGAGTTAGGAAGGAGTTCCTTCTTTTCATTTTTTTTGTAATAGTTTTGATAGGAATGGTATCAGCTCTTCTTTGTACCTCTGGTCGAGTTCAGCTGTGAATCTTTCTGGTCCTGGGCTTTTTTTGATTGGTAGGCTATTTATTACTGTCTCAATTACAGAACTCATTATTGGTCTATTCAGGGATTCAATTTCTTCCTGGTTCAGTCTTGGGAGGGTGTATGTGTCCAGGAATTTATCTATTTCTTCTAGATTTTCTAGTTTATGTGCATAGAGGTGTTTATAGTATTCTCTGATAGTTTGTATTTCTATGGGGTCAGTGATAGTATCCCCCTTATAATTTCTAATTGTGTTTATTTGAATCTTCTCTATTCTTCATTAGTCTAGGGAGCAGTCTATTGCTTTTATTAATTTTTTCAAAAAACTACCTCCTGGATTCGTTGATTTTTTGAAGGATTTTTCATGTCTCTATCTCTTTCAGTTCCACTCTGGTCTTGGTTATTTCCTATTTCTTGTCTTCTGCTAACTTTGGTGTTTTTTTGCTCTTGGTTCTCTAATTATTTTAGTTGTGATGTTCGTTTTTTAACTTGAGATCTTTCTAGCTTTTGGATGTGGGCATTTAGTGCTATAAATTTCTCTCTTAACACTGCTTTAGCTGCATCACAGAGGTTCTGGTATGTTGTATCTTTGTTCTCATTAATTTCACAGAACTTCTTGATTTCTGCCTGAATTTCATTATTTACCCAAAAGTCATTCAGGAGCAGTTTGTTAAATTTCCACAGTTGTATGGTTTCAAGTGAATTTCTTAATCTTGAGTTGTAATTTTATTGCAAACAGTTTAAGAGACTGTTTGTTATTATTTCAGTTCTTTGCATTTGCTGAGGGGTGTTTTAAGTGTTTTACTTCCAATTATGTGATCAGTTTCAGAGTAAGCGCCCTATGGCACCGAGAAGAATGTATATTGTATTGTTTTTAGGTGGCGAATTCTGTAGATATCTCTATCAGGTCCACTTGATCCAGAGCTGAGTTCTGGTCCTGAATGTCTTTGATAATTTTCTGTCTCAGTGATCTGTCTGATATTGTCAGTGGGGTGTTAAAGTCTCCCATTAATATTGAGTGGGGGTCTATGTCTCTTTGAAAGTCTCTAATAACTTGTTTTATAAATCTGCATGCTTCTGTATTGAGTGCATATATATTTAGGAGAGTTAGCTCTTCTTGTTGAATTGAACCCATTACCACTATATAATGTCCTTCTTTATTGTCTTTTTTGATCTTTTTTTTTTTTTGGTGATTGTTGTTGTTGTTTGTTCATTTTGTTTTGAGACAGAGTTTCGCCCTGTCATCCAGGCTGGAGTGCAGTGGCATGATCTTGGCTCACTGTAATCTTTACCTCCTGGGTTCTAGCGATTCACCTGCCTCAGCCTTCTGAGTAGTTGGGACTACAAGCATATACCAGCATGCCCGACTAACTTTTATATTTTTAGTAGAAATAGGGTTTCACCATGTTGGCCAGGTTGGTCTCAACCTCCTGGCCTCAAGTGATCCACTGACCATGGCCTCTCAAAGTGCAGGGATTACAGGCATGAGCTACTGTGCTCAGCCCTGGTCTTTGGTGGTTTAAAGTCTGCTTTATCAGAAACTAGGTTTGCAACCCTTGGTTTTTTCTGTTTTCCATTTTCTTGGTAAACTTTTCTCTATCACTTTATTTTGAGCCTATGTGTGTCTCTGTGTGTGAGATGGGTCTCTTGAAGACAGCATACCGATGGGTCCTGGTTCTTTATCCAGCTTGCCATTCTGTCTTGTAATTGGGCATTTAGCCTGTTTACTTTTAGTATTTTTATGTATGGATTTGATCCACACATAACATGATGCTAGCTGGTTATTTAGCAGACTTGTTTATGTGGTTGCTTTATATTGTCACTGGTCTGTGTACTTCAGTGTTTTTGTAGTGGCTGATAACAGTTTTTGTTTTCCATATTCAGTGCTTCCTTTAGGAGCTCTTGTAAAGTAGGTCTGGTGGTAATGAATTTCCTCAGTATTTGCTTGCCTGAAAAGGATCTTATTTCTCCTTTGCTTATGAAGCTTAGTTTCACCTGATAATGAAATTCTGGGTTGGAAATTCTTTTCTTTTTTTTTTCTCATTATTTTATTTATTTCCTGTTTTCTTTTTTTTTAAAATTATACTTTAAGTTTTAGGGTACATGTGCGCAACATGCAGGTTTGTTATATAGGTATACATGTGCCATGTTGGTTTGCTGCACCCATTAACTCGTTTAACTCGTTAATTACATTAGGTATTTCTCCTAATGCTATCCCTCCCCCTGTCCCCCACCCCACGACAGGCCCTGGGGTGTGATGTTCCTTGCCCTGTGTCCAAGTGTTCTCATTGTTCAATTTCCATCTATGAGTGAGAACATGTAGTGTTTGGTTTTCTGTCCTTGTGATAGTTTGCTCAGAATGATGGTTTCCAGCTGCATCCATGTCCCTGCAAAGGACATGAATTCATCCTTTTTTTTTTGTTTTGTTTTGTTTTTTTTTTTAAGATGGAGTCTTGCTCTGTTGCCCAGGCTGGAGTGCAGCGGTGCCGTCTCGGCACACTGCAAGCTCTGCCTCCTGGGTTCACGCCATTGTCCTGCCTCAGCCTCCTGAGTAGCTGGGACTACAGGCACCTGCCACCATGCCTGGCTAATTTTTTGTATCTTTAGTAGAGATGGGGTTTCACCATGTTAGCCAGGAAGGTCTCGATCTCCTGACCTCATGATCCACCCGCCTTGGCCTCCCAAAGTGCTGGGATTACAGGTGTGAGGCATCGCGCCTGGCCGAACTCATCCTTTTTTATGGCTGCATAGTATTCTGTGGTGTTTATGTACCACATTTTCTTAATCCAGTCTATCATTGATGGACATTTGGGTTGGTTCCAAGTCTTTGCTATTGTGAATAGTGCCACAATAAACATATGTGTGCATGTGTCTTTATAGTAGCATGATTTATAATCCTTTGGGTATATACCTAGTAATGGGATTGCTGGGTCAAATGGTATTTCTAGTTCTACATCCCTGAGGAACTGCCACACTGTCTTCCACAATGGTTGAACTAGTTTACACTCCCACCAACAGTGTAAAAGCATTCCTATTTCTCCACATCCTCTCCAGCATCTGTTGTTCCCTGACTTTTTAATGATCGCAGTTCTAACTGGCATGAGATGATATCTCATTGTGGTTTTGATTTGCATTTCTCTGATGACCAGTGATGATGAGCATTTTTTCATGTGTCTGTTGGCTGCATAAATGTCTTCTTTTGAGAAGTATCTGTTCATATCCATTTCCCACTTTTTGATGGGGTTGCTTGTTTTTTTCTTCTAAATTTGTTTAAGTTCTTTGTAGATTCTGGATATTAGCCTTTTGTCAGATGAATAGATTGGAAAAATTTTCTCCCATTCTGTAGGTTGCCTGTTCACTCTGATGGTAGTTTCTTTTGCTGTGCAGAAGTTCTTTACTTTAATTAGATCCCATTGGTCTATTTTGGCTTTTGTTACCATTGCTTTTGGTGTTTTAGTCATGAAGTCTTTGCCCATGCCTATGTCCTGAATGGTATTGCCTAGGTTTTCTTCTAGGGCTTTTATGCTTTTAGGCCTAACATTTAAGTCTTTAATCCATCTTGAATTAATTTTTCTGTAAGGTGTAAGGAAGGGATTCAGTTTCAGCTTTCTACATATGGCTAGCCAGTTTTCCCAGCACCATTTATTAAATAGGGAATCCTTTCCCTGTTTCTTGTTTTTGTCAGGTTTGTCAAAGATCAGATGGTTGTAGATGTAGAGCATTATTTCTGAGGCCTCTGTTCTGTTCCATTGGTCTATATATCTGTTTTGGTACAAGTACCATGCTGTTTTGGTTACTGTAGCCTTGTAGTGTAGTTTGAAGTCAGGTAGCATGATGCCTACAGCTTTGTTCTTTTTGCTTAGAATTGTCTTGGCAATGTTTGCTCTTTTTTGGTCCCATATGAACTTTAAAGTAGTTTTTTCCAGTTCTGTGAAGAAAGTCATTGGTAGCTTGATGCAGATAGCATTGAATCTATCAATTACCTTGGGAAGTGTGGCCATTTTCATGATGTTGATTCTTCCTATTCATGAGCATAGAATGTTCTTCCATTTGTTTGTGTCCTATTTCGTTGAGAAGTGGTTTGTAGTTCTCCTTGAAGAAGTCCTTCACATCCCTTGTAAGTTGGATTCCTAGGTATTTTATTCTCTTTGAAGCAATTGTGAATGGGAGTTCACTCATGATTTGGCTCTCTGTCTATTATTGGTGTATAGGAATGCTTGTAATTTTTGCACATTGATTTTGTATCCTGAGACTTTGCTGAAGTTGCTTATCAGCTTAAGGAGATTTGGGGCTGATATGATGGGGTTTTCTAAATATACAATCATGTCATCTGCAAA
>NW_016803311.1:2513734-2568286 GCF_001698545.2 Rhinopithecus bieti
TTATTAGTCTTGCTAGTGGTCTATCAATTTTGTTGATCTTTTCAAAAAAACAGTTCCTGGATTCACTGATTTTTTTGAAGGGTTTTTTGTGTCTCTATCTCCTTCAGTTCTGCTCTGATCTTAGTTATTTCTTGCCTTCTGTTAGTTTTTGAATTTCTTTGCTCTTGCTTCTCTAGTTCTTTTAATTGTGATGTTAGGGTGTCAATTTTAGATTTTTCCTGCTTTGTCTTGTGGTCATTTAGTGCTATAAATTTCCCTCTACACACTGCATTCAATGTATCCCAGAGATTCTGGTACGTTGTATCTTTATTCTCATTGGTTTCAAAGAACATCTTTATTTCTGCCTTCATTTCATTATTTACCCAGTAGTCAATCAGGAGCAGGTTGTTCAGTTTCCATGTAGTTATGCAGTTTTGAGTGAGTTTCTTAATCGTGAGTTCTAATTTCATTGCTCTGTGGTCTGAGAGACAGTTTGTTGTGATTTCTGTTCTTTTACATTTGCTGAGGAGGGCTTTACTTCCAACTATGTGGTCAGTTTTGGAATAAGTGCAATGTGGTGCTGAGAAGAATGCATATTCTGTTGATTTGGGATGGAGAGTTCTGTAGTTGTCTATTAGGTCTACTTGGTGCAGAGCTGAGTTCAAGTCCTGGATCTGCATATTCTTGTTAACCTTCTGTCTCATTGATCTGTCTAATATTGACAGTGGGGTGTTAAAGACTACCATTATTATTGTGGGGGAGTCTAAGTCTCTTTGTAGGTCTCTAAGGACTTGCTTTATGAATCTGGATGCTCCTCTATTGGATGCATATACGTTTAGGGTAGCTAGTTCTTCTTGTTGAGTTGATCCCTTTACCATTATGTAATGACCTTGTCTCTTTTGATCTTTGTTGATATAAAGTCTGTTTTATCAGAGACTAGGATTGCAACCTCTGCTTTTTTTTTGCTTTCCATTTGTTTGGTAGATCTTCCTCCATCTCTTTATTTTGAGCCTATGTGTATCTCTGTACATGAGATGGGTTTCCTGAATACAGCACACTGATGGGCCTTGACTCTTCATCCAATTTGCCAGTCTGTGTCTTTTAATTGGGGCATTTAGCCCGTTTACATTTAAGGTTAATATTGTTATGTGTGAATTTGATCCTGTCATTATGATGTTAGCTGGTTATTTTGCCCATTAGTTGATGCAGTTCCTTCCTATCACTGATGGTCTTTACAATTTGGCATGGTTTTGCAGTGGCTGCTACCAGTTGTTCCTTTCCATGTTTAGTGCTTCCTTCAGGAGCTCTTGTAGGGCAGGCCTGGTGGTGACAAGATCTCTCAGCATTTGCTTGTCTGTAAGGGATTTTATTTCTCCTTCACTTATGAAGCTTACTTTGGCTGGATATGAAATTCTGGGTTGAAAATTCTGTTCTTTTAGAATGTAGAATATTGGCCCCCACTCTCTTCTGGTTTGCAGAGATTCTGCCAAGAGATCTGCTATTAGTCTGATGGGCTTCCCTTTGTGGGTAACCCGATCTTTCTCTCTGACTGCCCTTAACATTTTTTCCTTCATTTCAACCTTGGTGAATCTGACAATTATGTGTGTTGGGGTTGCTCTTCTCGTGGAGTATCTTTGTGGTGGTCTCTGTGTTTCCTGAATTTGAATGTTGGCCTTCCTTGCTAGGTTGAGGAAATTCTCCTGAATAATATCCTGAAGAGTGTTTTCCAGCTTGGTTCCATTCTGCCCCTCACATTCAGGTACACCAGTCAAACGTAGATGTGGTCTTTTCACATAGTCCCATATTTCTTGGAGGCTTTGTTTATTTCCTTTTACTTTTTTTTCCTCTAAACTTCTCTTCTTGCTTTATTTCATTAATTTGATCTTCAGTCACTGATACCCTTTCTTCCACTTGATCGAATTGGCTATTGAAGCTTGTGCATGTGTTGCGTAGTTCTTGTGCCATGGTTTTCAGCTCCATCTCATCATTTAAGGTCTTCTTGGCACTATTAATTCTAGCTAGCCATTCATCTAATCTTTTTTCAAGATTTTTAGCTTCCTTGTGATGGGATCCTCCTTTAACTTGAAGAAGATTTTATTACTGACCTTCTGAAGCCTACATCTGTCAGCTCATCAAACTCATTCTCCATCCAGCTTTGTTCCATTGGTGGTTAAGAGCTGCGATCCTTTGGAGGAGAAGAGGCACTCCAGTTTTTAGAATTTTCAGCTTTTCTGCTCTGGTTTCTCCCCATCTTTGTGATTTTATCCACCTTTGGTCTTTGAAGTTCGTGACCTACAGATGGGGTTTTGGTGTGGATGTCCTTTTTGTTGATGTTGATGCTGTTCCTTTATATTTGTTAATTTTCCTTCTAACAGTCAGGCCCCTCAGCTGCAGGTCTGTTGGAGTTTGCTGGAGGTCCACTCCAACCCTGTTTGCCTGGGAATCACCAGTGGAGGCTGTAGAACAGCAAATATTACAGAACAGCAAATACTGCTGCCTGATCCTTCCTCTGGAAGCTTCGTCCCAGAGGGGCACCTGCCTGTATGAGGTGTCAATCGGTCCCTACTGGGAGGTGTCTCCCAGTTAGGCTACACAGGGGTCAGGGACCCACTTGAGGAGGCAGCCTGTCCTTCTCCGGCTCAACACTGTGCTGGGAGGAACCACTGCTCTCTCAGAGCTGTCAGACAGGGATGTTTAATTCTGCCAAGGGGGGGGGGAAAAGGGTTTTTAATCTGCCTGCTTTTGTTCAGCTTATGCCTCGCACACATATAGGTGTAGAGTCGTCCTTGGTGAGCGGATGCAGTAGGCTTTATCACGCTCTTTCCCCTGGCCACTTTGTTTATCTACTCAAGCCTCAGCAATGGTGGACACCTCTCCCCCTGCCAGGCTCCTGCCTCGCAGGTCAATCTCAGACTGCTGCACTAGCAGTGAGCAAGGCTTCATGGGCGTGGGACCATCTGAGCCAGGCATGGGATATAATCTGGTATGCCATTTGCTAAGACCATTAGAAAAGCACAGTATTTGGGCAGAAGTGTCCCATTTTTCCAGGTACCATCTGTCATGGTTTCCCTTGGCTGGGAAAGGGAAATTCCCTGACCCCTTGCACTTCCCAGGTGAGGTGATGACCCACCCTGCTTCATCTCACCCTCCGTGGGCTGCACCCACTGTCCAACCAGTCCCAATGAGATGAACCAGATACCTCAGTTGGAAATGCAGGAATCACCCATCTTCTGCATTGATCATGCTGGGAGCTGCAGACAGGAGCTGTTCCTATTCGGCCATCTTGGAATGGAATCCGGAAATTCTTTTCTTTAAGAATGTTGAATCTTGGCCGCTAATCTCTTCTGGCTTGTAGGGTTTCTACTGAGAGGTCTGCTGTTAGTCTGATGGGCTTCCTTTTGTTAGGTGACCTAGCCTTTCTGTCTGGCTGCCCTAAACATTTTTTTCTTTCATTTTGACCTAGGAGAATCTGATGATTATGTGTCTTGGGGATTCTCTTGTAAAGTATCTTACTGGGGTTATCTGCATTTCCTGAATTTGAATGTTGGCCTGTGTAGCTAGATTGCAGAAGTTCTCTGGGATGATACCCTGAAATATGTTTTCCTAATTGATTCCAGCCTCTCCATCTCTTTTCAGCACCCAAATCAGTCATAGATTTAGTCTCTTTACATAATCCCATATTGGAAGTTTTGTTCATTCCTTTTTCTCTGTTCTTATCTGTCTGTAATTTCAGAAAGACAGTCTTTAATCTCTGAGATTCTTTCCTCTGCTTGGTTTATTCTGCTATTAACACTTGGAATTGCATTGTGAAGTTCTTGTAGTGTGTTTTTCAGCTCTATAATGTCAATTATGTTCCTCTCTGTACTGGTTATTTTGGCTGTCTACTCCTGCATTGTTTTATCATGTTTCTTAGCTTCTTTGCATTGGGTTACAACATGCTCCTTTAGTTCAGCAAAGTTTGCTTGTTTTCATCCACATTCTGAAGACTACTTTTGTCATTTCAGCCATCTCAGCCTCAGCCCAGTTCTGAACGCTTGCTGGAGAGGTGTTGCGGTCATTTGGAGGAAAGGGGGCACTCTGGCTTTTTGAGTTTTCAGTGTTTTTGCATTGATACTTTCTCAACTTTGTGGGCTTATGTACTTTTGATCTTTAAGGTTGCTCACCTTTGGATGGGTTCTTTTGTGTTTTCTGTTGTTGTTGTTATTGTTGTTTTTTCTTTGTTTGTTTTTCTTTAAACAGCCTGGCCACTGTTCTGTAGGGCTGTTGTGTTTGGCTGGGGTCCATTCCAGACCCTAGTCACCTCGGTTTTTCTAGTACCTGAAGGTATCATCAGTGAATACTGCAAAACAGCAAAGATGGCAGCCTGCCCCTCTTTCTGGGAGCTCTGTCCTAGGGGCTACTAATCTGTTGCTGGCCTGAATGTGCCTGTACAAGGTGGTTGGAGACCCTGGTTGGGGTCACTAGGAATGAGATCAGAGACCTGCTTAAAGAATCAGTCTGGCTGCTTTTTGGTAGAGCAGCTGTGCTGTGCTGAGGATCCCTTCTGCCCCCAGTCCAAGGCCTACAGGGTGGACTAGCTGAGATGCCCAAACAGCAAAGGTGGCAGCCTGCCCCATCTCATGGGCACTCCCATTCTGGGGAGAAATTAGAACTCTGTCAGTCATAGAACACGGGCAGGCGTGGCCAGGGGCCCCAGCTGGGAGGCTCTGCCCAGCAAGGAGGAATGGATCCTGCTCCCTTTTACAGAAGCAGTCTGGCCACACCTTAACAAGACAAGCCATGGAGTCCTTGGAACCATCTCTGGCCCTATCAGCTTGGACTCACCAAAGCCCGCAGGCTGGAATGGCTGAGTCACTCAAACAGCAAAGATGGTGACCTGCTCCTCCCCCTGAGCACCCATCCCAGGGAGAAATCCAACCTCTGTCCACAGAATATGAGCAGGATAGCCAGAGACCCTGACTGGGAGGATCTGCCCTGCAAGGAGGAGTGGATCGGGTTCCTGTTTGAAGAAGCAGTCTGGCTACACCTTGACAAAACAGCTTTGCTGTGCTGGGGGCTACCTCTGTGCTGGTCAACTTGTACTCTCCACAGCCTGCAGGCTGGAATGGCTTAGTTGTCCAAACAACCAAGATGGTGGCCCATACCTCTCCCCCAGGGAGAGATCAGAATTCTGTCCATAGAAAATGGGCAGGAGTGGTCAAAGGTTCCAGATGGGAGGTCCTGCCCAGTTAGGAAGAATGTTTTGGGACACTGCTTAAAGAGGCAGTCTGACCACATTCTGGCAAAGCAACTATGCTGTGTTGTGGGGATCTTTCTTTGTCTGGACCATTTGGATTCTCCAAAGCTCATAGGCTGGAATGGCTGAATTGACCAAATAGCAGAGATGGTGGCCTGCCTCTGTCCCCCGGGGCTCTGACCCATCTCAGGCAGGCTCCACCCTGTTGCTAGTAGCTGGCTGGAATCCAAGCCAGTAGATCTTATCTTGTGAGGTGCCGTGGAAATGGGGTCCACAGACTGACACTGTTTGGCCCTCCGGATTCAGCTCCCTTCCTAGAGGTATGTATGGGTCTCCTGCCTTGACGAGGATCCCAAAGCCAGAGTAGGTAAAGCTCCTGGGTCGCTGTATGTGCCTGAGCAGCTGCTCTGCTGAAACTCCACACAGTTCTGTGTGTCGGACCCAAGGCCCTTTGGTGTGGGCTCACAAGGGAATCTCTTGATTCGAGAGTTGCAAAGATCTGTGGGAGAAGTCTGGTTTCCTGGGATCACACATTCACTCACCGCTTCCTGTGGCTGGGGTTGGAGGTTCCGTTGGCTCTGTGTTGCTCCCAGGTGGGCTATCACCCCACCCTGCTTTTCTACGTTCTTCGTGGGTCGAGCTGTTTTCCTGATTAGCCTCATTGCGAGTACCTGGATATTTCAGTTGAAGGTGTGGTATTCACTTGCTCCTTTCATTCCTCTCTGTGAGAGTCAGGTACTGCAGCTGCTTCTAATTGGCCATCTTTGCCCCGTCCCCATCAGTTTCATTTCTAGTACGTCACACAAACCATAGCAAAATAAAATGTGTAATACGTGCTTGTATTAGTTTAATTACATTTAAGATTATGAGTCACAGACACGCTTAGAAAATAATAGAAACTCCTTCTTTCTTTCCTTTATTGTCAAGCTCTTAGTTACCTATCTGCTTCTGACCACATTTAATTCACAACTCAGGGCTATGGTTTCGATAAGACCTGAAGAATTAAATCAGTTATCCAAAAAAGAAAAGCCAAGCCCTAAATATGCCTACCTCAAATATATGTTATCTGTGCAAATTAAGGAAGAGTCAGGATGGAGGCTTAAAATGCTAGACAGTTGCTCCTTACTTAATGTTACTTCTATGTCTACTCACCCATCTAACATATTTATAATCATCTTATTTGCCTACTCTCGCATGCTCATTCTATCTTTCCTGGAATGCCTAAATTCCTTCAGCCTATTTCTGTATCTTAACATACTGTCTAACCCTCTCCCTGTCCTGAGTGGAAGGGACTAACAGCTGTTTTTATGAACAGAAGCATCGGCTCTGTGTGTTTCTCCTATTTAGGCATAGATAAGAATCACAGGATTCTAAGGTTTGACGTTTCATTTGGCCTGACCATCCTCTCCAGGAATTCCCTTTTCTTTGTCCCTGTCAGGTGGTGTTTCCCTTATTTAAACATCATCCTGTGATGATAAGCTTACTCCAGTAGGCATTTTCAAATTGAACTTCTCTCTTAGATTTTTCATTCGTTGAACCAAAATCCTTCTCTGTAATTTTTATCCTTTGTTCGTAGTTCTACTCTTAGGGTAGTATATCTTTTTCCTTTCCACATGTTAGACCTTTGTAGGTTTGTACCTTGTGGCACACATGTCTTCTCTGCTCCAGATCAAATAGTATTCATTTCTTTCACCATTGGTCATGGAGCTTAGTTTTAAGCCCCTTTCATTTTTGTATTTATTCTCCTCTAGATACAGTCAGTGCCCCTGGTCTCCAGAGTCCGTCTCCGTTCTGTAAAATGGAGCCATGAAATGAGCAGGATGTATATACATATCCATACTAACTTAAGAGACACATGCACCTAAGCTTTCTAAAGGGGAGAGGTGGGTTACATGAGATCATGGTGTGAGAAAGTGTTAAACAAATGAAAGGGTCTACTCTTCCAATTTTGGCCCTCTTTGGTTCCAGTGACTGGGGCACAAGGAGAAGACAAGAAAAGAGATACTAAAAATCGGTCCCGATTAGGTTTAGAGAAGTATAAGTGGAGATGAAGGTGACTTACATTTCATGCCCGTTCAGGAAAGAGTAACCATTCTAATACATTCTTCTCAAAGAGTACATGTTTAGTGGAACATCAGCCAATGGTTTGTGGAGAAAATGCAGAGTGTCACCATCAAATGGGGAACATTGAGAAGCCTTCATTTTAGTGCATCCACCTTTCCTAACTTATTCTGCAGGTCGTTTTGCAGTTGAAGCCATAAGAAAGGGAGTTTGTCACTTCTTTTTGAAAGTCCAGGTTTGTGTGTACCAGCATTAGCAAAGCCAGGAAAGCATCTTTGATAGATACACTAATGGTGCTATGGGGTGGCCTCTCATGAAAGATCCTGGAAACCTAGAGGCTTATGAATATGGATACTAGAAAAACACTGCAGACTGTGTAGGGCCAATTCTAGAGTTTGAATACCTAAAAACTCACTTTATTATATCAAGATCTTTTTTAGCCTCTACAAGTAATATCTGTTTTTAACATGAAGGAAATAAATCATGTCACTGTTTAAAATTGCAAGGTATGTGTATATCAAGCAGCACAGACCTAAATTATGACTTTGAAGTTTTCTCACTGCAACATTTACAAACCCAGTCCAGCTTGTGGAAAACCATGGACATAGTTTGGTTTGGCTCAGGGCCTTCTTTTCATCTTCCAGGTCACTGAGTGCAAAGGATAAAAAAAACCCTGTAAATATTTTTGAAGCACAGGTTTATTTTTCCCTCTTGCAAAATTAAAATTGAATTATTTACTTTTATCCAAGGGGACTAATTTGTTCTAGACAAGAGGCTGACTCTCTACCACTCAAAATGCTTTTAGACTGATTTCATTCTAAAAGAACTTAATGTTACTTCTATGACTTTTGACTTTGTAATTTCCAAAGAAGTCTTATTAGAAAATGAAAGATGACTGCAAAGGAGACTTTCATTCTCAACATATTTTCTAGCATTAGGGTTGGATGTTCTCTTTTCTATATGATTTCAAGTCTGGTTAGTTTGCACACATTACTGTGTGTCCCTGGTCTTCCTTTTGCAAAAAGACTTTCCAAGCTTCTTACCTATAAAAGTAGCAAAGGGTGTGTTTAGGTGTTGACATTTAAGTTCCAGTGCTTGTTATGTTTTTAGTGACTTTAACCTACCTGACTTTGTTCCCACACCTCTTGACTACAGACAATATTGTTCCTACTCCCCATAGATACAGTTAGAAACTGTGGAAATAAAGTGTCTATGTGACAGCACTAAAAATAAATACGTTTTTAAAAATGAGAAATTAACACTATACATCTTGGGCTGCTAGAGCAGAATTAAGAGTAGAGTCTGTGTGAAGAATTGGGTGTTTACTGAGCTGGGTCAGAGGAGGGTTATACTGCACTGACGTTGTGTCTCCTCTTTCTCTCATTGCAAACACACATGTACACCTTGTCTCTATTCTAGTTCCAAGTCTGCTGCTGACATTCTAGTGGTTAGGCCTAGCGTGCTTCTCCTTCAATCCAGTCCTGGACAAATGCAGGTTCTCCAGGAACTAGCAATTCTGAGGGGTCCACATAAACTTCAAGCTTCTCTTCATTTGGGGAATCTCTCAGAAACCACGTTGGTCTGGGTCTATTTTTCTCTTACATTTGATTGACAGCTTGAGAAACCTCGATTGCTGTTCAGCCAGCAAAGAACCCCTTTATGAGTTGGTAGCCTAGGTTGCTACTTTATAATATGATTTGAAAGATACTTGAAGGCCCATGCTCCAAAGAATCTTGTTCCAGAGCTTGCTGGGCTAGCTTTAGGTTCACTATTTGGCACCAATTTCTTTGTGTCAACATGGTTCTCTCCAAATTTCATTTTTACAAAGCAGACATTTCCTTGGGAAGACTAAGGCAGCTTGTTTTGGTCTGTAGGTGGGGAGGGAGTAGATAGAAAAAGAGACACTAGTGTTAAATGAAATTTGGCCTAAAGCTGCCTCCATATGTAACAAACTGTAACCTAACTTAATATGTAAATACACTGCAACGTAACTTGTAGTTAGTATATTCTTGGCATGACTAATTGAGTTTTGGCCAATCATAGCAGCTGAGCTTTCAGCCAAGCAGGGCCTGTAAACTGCTTAGACATGTCCAAATAAGGCAAATGCAGAGCTGTCACCAGTCAGGCTATTTCTACACATCACTTCCTTTTTCTGTCTATAAATACTGCTTGCTCATATTGCTGGGTGGAGCTTTCTTAACCTTTACTGCTTCAGAATGCTGCCTAATTCATGAACTGTTTCTTTGCTCAAATAAACTCTGCTAAATTTAATGTATCTACGTTGTTTTGTTTGTTTGTTTGTTTTGGGTTTGTTGTTGTTGTTTTACTAGAATGAGAAAGACTGGATGATTAGACAAGATTTTTTTTTTTTTTTTTTTTTGGTTGTCATAAGTCTATATCCGACTGACCTGATGTCAGGCCCCCTATGCCAAAGTTCATGATAGAACCTGCCTAACATGGACTCAAAGCTCTGGGGTGGGGAAGAGTGAGGAAGTCTGGCCTGGGAAGTCCTATAAATGGCATTGTATACAGGACACTGCATCTGATTCACTGTAAGCTTTTAATGAGCTTTCTTCTACCTTCTGTCCTTTTGGTCCAGTTAGATGCTTTTATACTGGGTAATATATTAACTAATCATTTTGCATCACCTGGAAAGTTGTTAGGCATTTTGAATAAGGGAACAGAGCTAGTAGGGCCAATTGCCTGACCATACATAGCGCATGTGACAAATTTATTGACTTCCTAAATCTGCATTGAGATTTCTGATATAGCAGACTAATGAGGATGCATGTGAAAGAGCAGTGAATACAATTAACTTTGAAGTGAATTTTAGTGCCAAGCACTTCTCCCTGGCACTACCTTCCCAGGCCTTACCTCACCCTGCCCTTTTGGCTCTTTTGTTGATATATCTGTTTCTAATCCCTATTGGTCAACATATTTTATTCAAAGGCGCATAGACAAAGGTATTGTCATCAGATTTTCAGGAGATTCATATCTCTAACAGATAGCTAATAAAATGAAGCATGAAATTATCTCAACTATTGAATTTAACAAGATGACATTTAGATAGTGATAAAATACACTTTGCATTTAGATGACAAAATGTGCTCACAAGTACAGCATGGGGAAAGATGTGACTTGCTAGCGCTTTATGTTAAAAACACCTGAAGGTTTTAACAAAGCCATTGGTGAGAAGCAACTGTGAGAAAAGCAAATACAGTCTTAGATGCAACAAGATTTGGATCATGAACAGTCACAATTAATTGCACTCTGAGACTATCAGAAAATGTGTTGTGCTTCACAATTGGGTCCTGCAAGACAGACGCTGATAAATTAGGATATAATCAGAAAAAGATGCATGGGAGTGTGAAGGTGTCTGAGCAACATATCCAATGTGGAAGACTGAAAAGAAGAACAGAGAAGTGAGTGAGTAGAATAGACTCGTTCTGTTTCGAGAGAGAAGAAGTAAGGCCAAAATGTTTGAATTGATTCAGTATGCAAAAACTAGGACATCATGTGACCTAGAGCGCTTCATAACACGTTTGCAAGTACAAACTGAATGACCATCTGCTACATTGGCCACATCATATGGCATAGAGTAGGCATATGATAAATATTTGTTAAATGTTACATACATTTAGGTGGAATGCTAGGAATGCTGTAGAAAGAAATAGTGGGAGGCTGGGCTTGATTAATGGTTCTAAATAGTGTTCTGCAAGATTTTGGTCAATGCCCCCTGAAAACAACATTATATTGTCAAAGTATCTTGCAAACCCCTGTGCTCAACAGACTCAAACAAATTCCTTTACTGATGGACCACACAGAGGTTTCATATATTACATTTAGTATATTAAACATATATTATATATGTATTTCTAAGAGGACATATATAAAGACAATAGAACTTGTCTGGGCATAGAACAATTTTGGCAGCACACTGACTGGAGTATTACCACTTAGAATACTTGTTTGCGGAACATTGAACTAAATTTGCTTTATATTTTTGCCAATTCTCTTTTATGTTTTCAAAGAGATGGGTGCAGATTGCCCATATGCTTCTAGTAGACTTTGTAAGTTCTAGACCCATCTTTCTGGATCCTGTGGCTGTTCTATAGAAATGTATTAACCAGGATAATGAAAAAATTATCTCCTCTTTTTCAGCTCTATAATTTCTTCTTTGGTATACTCTCATGTTTGAAGTCTCACTCCTAGGAGTAAGTACCAACATTTATGATTTTCTTGGAATACTTTTATAATACAAAATTATTATCTTTTAGGCTTTTCCAAGACTCCTCATAAGGAGGAAAATTCTCTCTCAGAATGCTTAAAAACACCAATGTACGCAAATTATTTTCCTACTTTATTTATTATAGGTTTGTGGTCACAAGGAGTAGTCATTATCCTTAGATGAAATGGGTAGGGACAAATTTCATGTATTGCTCTACCCAAAGTAAAGGAGTCAGAGGGTTTCTAGGCAAACAACATAAAAGTCTCCTGTATTAACCAAATGAGCAAAGAGCACATTTCTTGAACAGTATTTTTCAAAGCTTAACCTCATGTTTGAACAACCCCAGATGACTTACGTTTCTGGCTTTCTTAATTGTTGGTTAGCTTTCAATGCCTGAATTCAGAAAAATTAGAGATGGAAAAATCCCTCAACAGGTCACCCAGCTCATTTCTTTAAAGGAATTAACAGATGAATCTCATAATGTAGTCCCTGGTTTTAACATTCTTGAGGATGGACCAGGGGTTTCATTTTAAATTCAGAAATATTGGGGCCAATTTCAGTCCTAGGATGAATTCAGAGACCACTAAGACAGGTTCCTATGTCCTACTTCTGCTTTCCCATTACTCAGAATGTGTAAAGTCATAAACTGAGCAGTTAAGTCATGATAGATCCTGGCTTTTCAACATGGAGCTGGCAGGGGAAGGGGAGATAAGAAAGATGCAATAATAAGACTGAAAAATGTCAGTGTCAGGGGAAGAGGGCTAGGTGTTCATATCCCTGCATTGACCAGTTTTTGGATATGGGCTGCTTCTGGAGAGAGATGCAAATTGGGGCAAGATGACTTTCTTCAGCTAAGAGCAGTTTTAGGAAACAGACTCAGGCAGCTGAGAAAACGAGTGCCTCAGTCCTGAAGGGATCTGGGCAATGCACCACATCATTCATTACACCCACCCATCATGCTTGAACTTGCTTCATGCAAACTGTTCCAGGAACAGCTTCTTCAAGATTCTGATTGGTTTAATAGAGAGGTTCTAGTCCTACTTTCCTGGATACTGTGGTTGTTTTATGCAAATGTATTTCCCAGTTTTAGTGTGCTGACTATCTCATCTTTCTCAGCTGTATAATTGATCCCTTGGTATATTCTCATGTTTGAGGTCTAATTCACTTGTAGGGTCAAGCCAGAACACGTATGAAGGTTAGTGGGATTAACTATAGCCTGTGTTGGTACAGATAGTTGCAAGGCCGCTGCTAATACTCATTGTTTCCCTCTTTAAAACTACCCATTCTAGATTTCACTCACTCATAGCATATCTGGTGGTCTTGATGTCTAACTGGTAAGGGAGTTAGAGCTGCTTTCTTGAGAGTTGGAGCTCCTGCGCTATGCTCTTCTAGACCATGGCTGATACATCTGTCCATTTAGTATCATGATTGGGCACAGGCATATTTTTTTTCACTTTTTTTTAAAAATTATATTTTAAGTTCTAGGGTACATGTGCATAATGTGCAGTTTTGTTACATACGTATACTTGTGCCATGTTGGTGTGCTGCACCCATCAACTCGTCAGCACCCATCAATTCGTCATTTATATCAGGTATAACTCCCAATGCAATCCCTCTCCTCTTCCCCCTCCCCATGATGGGCCCCAATGTGTGATGTTCCCCTTCCCGAGTCCAAGTGATGTCATTGTTCAGTTCCCACCTATGAGTGAGAACATGCGGTGTTTGGTTTTCTGTTCTTGTGATAGTTTGCTAAGAATGATGGTTTCCAGCTGCATCCATGTCCCTACAAAGGACGCAAACTCATCCTTTTTTATGGCTGCATAGTATTCCATGGTGTATATGTGCCACATTTTCTTAATCCAGTCTGTCACAGATGGACATTTGGGTTGATTCCAAGTCTTTGCTATTGTGAATAGTGCCGCAATAAACATACGTGTGCATGTGTCTTTGTAGTAGAATAATTTATAATCCTTTGGGTATATACCCAGTAGTGGGATGGCTGGGTCATATGGTACATCTAGTTCTAGATCCTTGAGGAATTGCCATACTGTTTTCCATAATGGTTGAACTAGTTTACAATCCCACCAACAGTGTAAAAGTGTTCCTATTTCTCCACATCCTCTCCAACACCTGTTGTTTCCTGACTTTTTAATGATTGCCATTCTAACTGGTGTGAGATGGTATCTCATTGTGGTTTTGATTTGCATTTCTCTGATGGCGAGTGATGATGAGCATTTTTTCATGTGTCTGTTGGCTGTATGAATGTCTTCTTTTGAGAAATGTCTGTTCATATCCTTTGCCCACTTTTTGATGGGGTTGTTTGTTTTTTTCTTGTAAATTTGTTTGAGTTCTTTGTAGATTCTGGATATTAGCCCTTTGTCAGATGAGTAGATTGCAAAAATTTTCTCCCATTCTCTAGGTTGCCTGTTCACTCTGATGGTAGTTTCTTTTGCTGGGGCACAGGCATATTAAGAGATGTTTCAGTGATATCAGATTCACTTTCCCTCCTTAGATTGTGTAACAGAAGCCCTACCTTCTCCTGATGAAATGACCTTCTCCCGACATCAATTACCCCTGTTATGAAGCCCTACCTTCTCCTAAAGTCCATTACCCCTGTTAGGAAGATGACTCCTTCATTTGCCGCCTAGCATGAAGAGCCTGAAGTTACTGTGAAGCTTTAGAACGTAAATGAGACTTTTCCTATGTTCCATGGTGAAAATATTTCCTCTTCCTAAACCACAATTTCCAGGCCTATAGGTTAGAATTGTAGGGATTTAAAATATAAATTCCTCATGTGGTTTACAAATGGTGACAAGTAAGGTCACTCCTGCCTCCACACATTATTGTTGGACACATATAGTCTACCCATTGGGGACACAGCCCTATGCAATGCTTGGTAGTTTAGGGTATGTAACACATCCTGGATTATGGTGTCTCATTCTTGCAAGTGAAGCAGAGTAGATTAATCTGTTTTGTTCTGAACTGACATCAATGGCCAGGGATACTTACTGGTGGAAGGGACATGGCAGAAGTTATATCTAGGAATAATCAGATAGGTAGCAATGTCTGGGTTCCAGAGGAGGGCCATCTAGGATAAAATAGAACCGTAGTTCATAAATAGAGGCAAATAGAGGCAAAGCAGAGGCAATAGAGGCAAAGCTTCAGGGTTCCAAATCAACATGAATTTAGGATAGAATTCACTCTCATTAGAGTTCTGTATTATGACAAGGAAGCATTAAAATTGAAGAACTGATGGGAAGGCTACTAATGATGGATAATTAGGACATCAAGAACTTAAGGTACATATAGCAACAGATTACCTACAGAGTCCCTCCATTGAAAGGGTAAGGGTACATGATGCTTGCATATACTATTACTACTATTGCTGCTGCTACTACTACTACTACTACTACTACTACTACTACTACTACTACTGTGTAAGAATGTAAGTTTAGCTCCATTCTAGTATGAATTACTTTGGCTGCAAAAATTTCAAACCCAGGTGAGTACAAAAATGAAGATAATTAATTTTCTAGTCTTTTTTGAAACTGCATACTGCTCGACATAGGTAGCCATGGCCTTGTGGAGGACAGGAAGAGTGAAATGAGTACAAACTAGCCAGTGCTCTTTACAGTGTTTGGCTATGAATCCTGCAGATTGCTCTTCACAGACAATTATAGATACTTGAGGTACAAGTATGACTCTCCAAAGAGTCATTGTCTTGCCATTTTTAATATCCAGACCATAGTAATAGTACAATACAATAGAAATAGCTAACAACTATTGAGCACTTACTACATGCCAGGCAGTGTTTTGTGCACTTTACATATATAAACTTGTTTAATGTTGACAGCAACTCTAAGATAGGTACTAGAATAATCTTATTTTACAGATAAGGGAATTGAGGCCCAGTGAGATTACTTTACTTGCCCAAGATTGACACATTCTCAATGGTGGAGCTGGCATTAAAAACTAGGAGACCTAGCTACAAAGTACTTATTCTTAGACACTCTTCTAAGATGCAAATTGCTTTTATGGGTGGTGGCAGAGTGATCTGCTTATGTTTAAACACTTTGGTTCTCAGGCTAAATTAATCTATGGAAAAACCTTACCAAGATGAGAAAAGGGGAAGAGAGTAAGACCTGTAACATGTTATTTTGTGTGTCTTAATTCTGAAAAACAAGGATATATCAAAAAAAGAAATTATAGAGCTGAGATGGTAGATAGATAAAATTTTGACTAAGGTAGAAACTACATTAAAAATATCTTCATCAGATTGGAAAGTGTAACTATACAATGGGAGGCTGGTAAAAATATATGAGCTATTTGTACACAACTCTTTAAGAAACTGGCTTAAAGAATTAGATTTTATGAGGTCAGTACAAGTAAATTGCTCAAGAAAATAGAATTACCTGCCCTTGGGATAGTCACTTAAGTCACTTAGATTTTAAGCTCTCAAATTCTTCAACTGAAAAATTAGGGGATTTAAATAGATTATTGCTGAACCTCTTGCCAACTCAAAAACTATAAAACTAGTGTTACATAATGAATAAAACAAGCTGGAGCGAGAAGATTCTGGAGCTAGAAGATGCTGGTTGACTATTCACTATTTACCACCTGAATGACTGTCACAGATTTGGTTCCCTAGGAAGTAGACTCTAAGATTTAGAGATTTGTGTGCGGGTGGTTTATTGGGGAACAATACATGAGAGGGGTGAGGAAAGTAGGACTAGCCAGAGTGAGCATTGGAACTGTGATGTAACTGCAGTATATGTCTGAGCCAATTTTACTGGTGAACTCTGAAGCTGGGATCACCATTTAAATAGTCCTGCCTGTTTTAATGGACTTTTAGCTAAGATGGAGTCTAAGGAACTAAGGCTCCATCTAAGAAAGAGGGATTTACCTTCTCTTCAGAAACAACTAAAGACACAGGCAATACATATGAAAAAATGGCTTTCAAGACCCTGGACATGGGGCAATTAAAGATGGCGATTGCTATAAGATGGAAAACAGAGTAAGTCCTATGACTTCTCCAGCTTATTGCCTTAAGGGAGTTTCTAGGCCATGGCTTAAGGAGAGGGAACCAAGGTGGAGTCCAGTGGACATTTTGAGTTGAGATGGAGTTGAGAGTTCTAGAAAAATGGCAAAATACTGCAAAGGAGAGAGTGAGAGGGATCCCTGGATATCAGTGGAGGGTACTCTTGTGTACACATAGAGAACTGATTGGCATTTGTGTGTGGGGAGATTACCATCTAAGAGACATAGAGGAAACAGTGGCTGCTGTTAACTCAGGGCTACGATTATTGTCATGGGACATTGGGCGCAGTACTCAGAAAGGTCTTGCCTCAGTGTGGGGAAATAATTAGCCTTAGATTAAATACTGATTAATTTTATCCACATGATTTAACTGAATCCCAAAACAAAGCTCAGAAACACATACAGAAATAGAAGAATATCCAGTACACAAAAAGGTAAAATTTACAATGTCTGGCATCAAATAAAATTAAGCAAGAATGCAGAAAAGTAGAAAATTGTGATTCATAAGTAGAATAATCAACCAGTCAATCAACCCATAACTGACATTATGTTAAAATAGTTATTGTAACAATTTAAATGTATCAAATACATTTAAAGAGATAAGCAGAGGCATGGAAGATATGAAAACATCCAGATCAAACTTCTGCTGATTAAAACCACAATGTCTGGGATGAAAAATACACTAGATGAAATTAATAGTAGATTAGATATTGCCAAAGAAAAGGTTAATGAACCTGATGATACATTAATAGAAAGTGTCAAAAATAAAACACACAGAGAAAAGCATTTTGTAAAAACTGAAATAACATCAGAGAGTTGGATTACTTCAAGTGGTCAAATGTGCATGTCATTGGACCTTCTAAAGGAGAGGAGGAGTGAGGGATGGAAGTATTTGAAAAATAATGGCTGAAAATTTTCTAATTTTATGCAATCCAAGAAGGTCAATAAGCCTCAAGAACAAGAAAATAATAAAATCAAGATAGGTGTGAATCAATTTGGTCCAAAGCACTAACAAAGAGAAAAATGTTAGAAGCCGCCAGAGAGAAAAGACGCAGAATATACAGTGGAACAAAGATAAGAATTACAACAAATTTTATATCAAAAAACTGTGCAAGCTAGAATTCAGTGGAATGTCTTAAAATAATTAAAAGAAACGTGGCAACTTGGGATTCAATATACAGTGAAAATATCTTTCAAGAATAAAAACAAGCATACAAAACTTAAAGAATCTTGCAGACCTGAACTATAAGAAATGTTAAAGGAAGTTCTCAGGCAGAAAGGAAATGACACCACATGGAAAGAAGAATGAAGAAAACAGGAAATGAAAACTACATGGGTAAATATATGAGATCTTTTCTTTCTTTTCTTTTTTATTTTTCTCTAGAGACAGAGTCTCACTCTGTTTCCCAGGCTGGAGTGCACGGGTATGGTCATGGCTACTGACATTACAGGTGTGGGCCACTGTGCCTGGCCTGGGATATTTTCTTATTATCTAAACTTTAAAAGAAATTATTAAAATTATTTAAAGCATGAATAATAAACATGTAGCGTGGAACCTATAACAAACCATAGAAGTAAAAATATAACATATGTAGAAGTAAAAAAATAATTGGATTGTTTAGACTATTTACATATAATGTGATTATTGATATAGTTAGGTCTATAAACTATTATTGACAGTTTTGCCAATTGTTTTTTATTTGTCCCTTTTGTTTTCTCTTTTCCTTTCCCTCCTTTTTTCTCTTCTTCTAGATTATCTTGATTCAGAAACGTTTTTGACTTTGATGCATAAGGATGAAAAAACAAATGAAGTGAGCCCTGTATTTGCCACAATTTGAAATTGTGAAATAGGAAACAGGAAGGTCCTGGAAAAAACATACCAGATTCCATTCACGGATTCCAAAGTAGAGAGGGTTTAGAGAATTTATGGCTGGGTGAGTGCTTTCTAAACTTCCTTCTTTTCATGTAGTTATTTTTCTAATCAATACTAGATATGAGATGAATAGAATCTCCTATTTTGGGTAAGGTGGGCCATGATTTAAATATCTCAGTATTTTCCCAAAAGAAACCAGATTTGCAAGTGAAAGTATCACAACAGAAGTTTATTATGGAACAATCACATATGTTGACTCTCCTTTGACCCTCACTGCAGTGCACTTTCATTACTTATCAATGTGGGGGGTGGGAAAAAGGGGTGCAGCCAGACAAGAGAATATACAGGAAACAAGCATTGTATATGAGTCTATGTATTTCAGTAATGCTGCTACAAGGGGATACAAAATCAGGTGCCAGACTCCAGAAAAAAGGAGATTTTTTCTTCCCCCAATCTCATTTGGCCCCTCGGCGCTCCCTGAAGTAGCGATTATAGGCAGCATTGTATCCATAAACCATGGCATAGCGTTCGCAAAGTCTGTAGTCATCACAGGCTTCCCTGTTGAGCTCGTGGACAGGCTTAGAGCGTTCTCGGATCCTAGAAAGTGGAAAAAGAGGCCAAAATTGAGAAACATAAAGTGGAAAAATAAGAAAATGGAAAAGAAGAAGAAAATATTGGGGAGACGTTCTCTCCATGCCCACCTATATTAAGAGATATTTAAGGAACAGGGAGAGGCCAAGTGTGGTGGCTGAGGCCCGTAATCCCAGCATTTTGGGAGGCTGAGGCGGGCGGATTGCTTGAGGTCAGAAGTTTAAGACCAGCCCGGCCAACATGACGAAACCCCGTCTTTACTAAAAATACAAAAGTAGCTGGACATGGTAGCACGTGCCTGTAATCCCAGCTACCTGGGAGGCTGAGGCACGAGATAGTGCCACTACAATCCAGCCTGGGCAACAGAGTGAGACTCTGTCTCAGAAAAACAAACCAACCAACCAAAAAAACCAGGGAGGGAAGGCAGAACAGGGGATTTTTTTTTTTTTTTAATGACAATAGAAGTTTTCTTTCTGTCCTCCTTTCTCTCCTCCTTCCCTCTCCTTTCCAGATCTTTCCCCAAATAGTTTTCTAATAATTCAGTTGTTTTCTGAATATTGTTTTTAAGTTTTTTATTTTAAAGTACAATTAGGAATAATGTATATGATGAAAAACCTGTTTCCCACTCCAATTCAGATCTGTGATCTACACTGGGAAAAATGAGCGCTCCTCATGAAGTTTCTTACCTCTCTTGGACTTTAGCTCTCCATCTCTGCTGAGGGGATATGAAGGTATTTGCATTTCTCCTGTTAATGAAGGGATCTTGGAATAGAAAATAAATGCAGTTTTAGTGACATATAACTGAAAATATTTCCATGAATATTCCTCGACCCAAATATATTTGTTAGTACCTTAACTTCTGCAACTCATAAACAGAGATTGGCAAAAATTAAAGGAGGATATAAAGTAGATTTCATTAACTTCCTGATCAAATGAAATCAGTAATCAATCTATGAGTCTTAGAGACTTGTCATATGGACTTTGTTGGTTTTGCCTTTGGACGATCACTTTGCTTTTCTTAATCTCCGTATTTCTACTTGGTAGGTTTTAAATTCCTTTTGAGGAGAAATTCTCTGTCCTGAGGATTTATGAAGCATAACTCTAGATTGCTGGTACATGAACAGTTTAAACACTATAAAAATAATGAATAAATTAAAAACAAGAGTGATGTGCCATTTCCTCACATGTTCAGTCTTTATAAATCCAGCTATTCAATAACATTCAGCTGGCTGGGTATGCTGGCTCACGCCTGTAATCCCGGCACTTTGGGAGGCGGTGGTGAGTGGATCACTTGAAGTCAGGAGTTCGAGACCAGCCTGGACAACATGGTGAAACCCTGTCTCTACTAAAAATACAAAAATTAGCCAGGCATGGTGTCATGCACCAGCTACTCGGGAGGCTAAGGCATGATAATTGCCTGAACTTGGGAGGTGGAGCTTGCAGTGAGCCGAGATCACGCCACTGCACTCCAGCCTGGGCGACAGTGAGACGCCATCTCAAAACAAAACAAAAAAAACAAAAAAGCCAAAAACCCAAAAAAACAAAACAGCACTCAGCTTAACGTGGCGCCTGTGGTCTCCCAGCTGACTTGGCGTCCAACTCTGTGCTTTACCATTTGTCATTACTCCTCGTTTTCCATCTGTGCAGTTGACATGGTGCCAATTTAAAATTTTCAAATGAGATTTTATGGCTTCTGAATATGTTGCCTGTAGCTTAAATCCCATATTGCATTACTTCAAGCTTAAAAAATTGCTCCTTTGGCAATTTTTATAGTCATTAGATTTAAACATTTACTTTAGTTTTCAAAAGAGGCCCCCCTTTCCCTCCCTGTTATATATCTTACCATCTTGTTTATTTAAAATAGGGAGAGGTTCTTTAATGTAAGAGATTTAAATATTCACTTACTAAGTTCATAAGATTCCATGCTTTCATGCGATTCTGGAATTAAAAAAAAATCAATATATCACCGTTTAGCAGTGATTCCTTATATCATTATTTATCAGTTTAGACACTGTAATAGTTTAAATTAAAGAGTGTAAAAATGTGAAGAATGTATTTAGCAGTGTGGTTATTACAAATTTCAGGAATTTGGGATTTATGAGGTTTTTCTCTAGCTCTGGCCTTGCTGTGGATATCTCTATATTTTAGTTTCTCTGATGTTGAAGAAGGGAGTGGCCATTTTCAGCTAAAATTTCCCAAGGGCTATGACGTCTTCAGACAAGCAAAATAAGACACTTTAAGTGCTGTACAGAAGTCTCCAGAGAACTTTCTTCTCTGGATTATTCAGAGCCTGTTTGAGAACAGGGTCAAAAAGGATTAAGAAGGATCCAGAAGACAGCCAGGTTTCTCCAGGCAAGAGAACTACAGGGCAGCTGCTCTGCTGGGCTTACTAGGACAGGTTTCTAAGAGGGTTCCGAAAGCCTCTTAAGAACCTGTGTTAAATTGGCAGCCACAGAAACCACTGGCTCCAGCTGACAGCTCACCCTGGGCATGATGCCAGTTCAGAGAGAGAACTGAAATGATATCAAAGCAGAAGTTTTCTTCTTTCTGCCACTCTCCTGAGCACAGCAGGTAAATTTTGGAATAAGAGGCTTCTATTAATATTTGCCAGCAAGTGAATTTTCTTCAAAAGTTAAAAAGGAGGTGAAGAAATCAAATCCTCTGATATAGAAAATTTGTGAATACAAGAGTGAGAAGCATAATCTTTGTTTGTTAATGTGATTTAAATTTAAAAACAGTGAAAATATCCACGTAATTGAAGCAAAAGACTGAAATAAGTAAATAACTTTGCTTCAGATTTCCTTTTATAAGCTTTGAACAAATGCAGGTATATTTAACAACATATAGAAAACAGGCAAAATTTATTTTCTGACAACAGAAGTTATGAAAATGATTATTTTCTAAAATTCTTTTGATGTAAAACTTTATTTTAAAAATTAATCAGCTGAACAACATAGTAAGTTCATGATATTGTCCAGTCCCTAGAAAGGGTTGTACTTAATACTTCACATGAAAATTGATTTTCTCAAAGGCAAGTGGTTTAAACAATACCCTTAACCCATTGATACCAAAGTCTAAATAAATATCCTTAAAAACGAGGATGCAGGGCGCTGGGAAATTTGATACCTTCTTTCTGAAATATCTGAGTTTCTAGATATATAGAGACTTACCACTGAACGGGTTTGCCTGTTAAGTTGCACAAGACTCTGGATATTTAGGATATAAAAAAAGACTTAATAGAACAGATCAGTTTCCGTGGAGACTGGGAAATGTGAAAGTAATGGTACTTTAAGATTATAACAGAGAAAGGGGGAAGAAGAGGAGGAGGGAGAGGAAAAATAGAAGTAAGCCAAAGTCAGAGACAGAAAAGTAAATACAGAGATATGGGAGAAAAGTTTCTCACCATAACACGAAGTTACCACCGCTAAGGTGGCCAGGATGGTGAGAAGGACCAGGCTCTTCATGGTCTCGTCCTGCAGGTCAGTCTCAGGGTCTTGTGTAGCAGCAGTAGGGAGAGAGGCTCCTACAGGATGTTAGTGGAAGGCTGTGAGGTTTTTATAAGAACCAGAGCAGTTGGGAGGGGAAGAACCAGTGGGAGAGGGCTGGAGAAGGTGGGGAAGGGTTGGCACTGAACTAGCATTGGAACTTTTCCCAAACAGTCATTCCTTCCAGATATTATCTACTCTGAGTGGGCAGTTTTCCCTCACTCCTGGACCTGACTGTGCTACAGCAGGATGCTGCTCTGGTGCAGAAGTTGTGGCCATCGTATGCTTGGGGACAGACCTGGACAAAAGCCCACAGAGGGAGTTACCACGAACACATGATCTACCCTCCTGGCCAGG
Source organism: Rhinopithecus bieti (assembly GCF_001698545.2). Lineage (NCBI taxonomy): Eukaryota > Metazoa > Chordata > Mammalia > Primates > Cercopithecidae > Rhinopithecus > Rhinopithecus bieti. The sequence goes on from NW_016803311.1 coordinate 2,536,582, forward strand.
CCTTTTGGGTTTGGTCCACAGACAGAGCCCTAGTGTTCTGTTTGTTACCCTGATTGATTGATGAGAGGTTTTGGCGGGGAGAAAGGACTTCACTTTCTTTTCTTTTCTTCTTTTTAACCTTTGCCTCTTCTTCTAGGAGGACTTCACTTTCTATGCTGATTATAATTTAGACATCTTCCCAGTAGGGCTGAATCCTAGACCAGTCTATCAATCCCAGACTAATCAGGCATTCGACTGGGGATATGCATCTTTGGCATTTTTCCAAGGGTTCAGCAGGGTGGAGATAGCCAATGACCCATGAGTTCTGTTTCCTTAATCAACACCATTGTAACTTGCCCATCCAGTTTTGTGACATTAGTTCAAACCTGTACCCTAGTCCTCTCTTAGGCAGCGAATCAGTGGTGGAAAGTGCAGCAAGGATAAGAGGGCACTGTTCTCTCATTCCTGAGGGCATTATCTTGATAATTAACTAACTTGATAGACTTTTTAGTGAGTGGCAGATGTGCTAGGTGTTGTGGGGAATGTACAGACAAACAAGACACCTCCCTAAGGAGGTAAGTAATAGCTGCTTACTATTCACTTTGCTCGTTCACTGTAATGTATCCTCAAGCATAGGTTTTCACTACACCGTCAGGCCCAGAAGTACTAGCTTATTTTCCCACAGGAGGATTTCAGTTTGATGCCGCTGGTTATCTTGTATAGAGAGCTCTTTTTTTTTCTTCATTTTCTTCCCCTTCTTTTGCAATCACAAAATCTGTCCTACCAGATGTGCCTCTGTTGCTTGGGAACCCAATAGTTTTCTTTGCAGACAACAGACTTAAATCACAGAGCAGCAGATTGTAGAAGAGCTGCAGCTTCAGGACCTCTGACTCTTGAACTGCAACAGCAATAGGGCTGGGTTGGGGGTGGGGTGGATGTATCTTTCCATACTGATGTATTTCAAGGAGCAGTGATGAACTAGGTGGAGCCTCATGCTTCATTCTTTTTGTCTCATTGGGATGGAGTTTCCCTCCCACCCTCCGTCCTGTGAAGAGCTTTTATAAATATTAATAGAGTCCGCATTAAAAGAAATAGCTCCTTTGAAATCTGAAAGATTGAGTTCTGAGGGATCACTAAAATTCAAGTTTTCCCTCCAAAACCTAAGAAATAGATTCTCTGTGAGAAAATCTTAAAGAAAATCTCAGAAAGAAGACCATATATGTTCATCCTTGATAAATTCAACCGTCACAATTTCCACTAATGAGATTGGCAGTTGTTCCACTCTTGAAACCACAACCTACCCTGAGTGTTAGTTTCAGTGTCCGTCTTGCAAGATGAATCACCTGAATCATTACACGATCAATGAATAATTTAAAGTGCGAAAGCCAGTTCACTACATTGCATGATTTTGAGGGAACAAACTAGCCATAGATAAAAGTTTTGCATGTACTTAGCTTAGTAATTAATCCCCAATTAATATAACATCAAACAAGTTGAGTTCCAATGTTTCACCCTTAAAGTGAGTAGTCTACTCTCCCCATCCCCACTCCATCTCCAGAATTAAAGAGAAATCTTCCCATGTTCCTGCTATAAATATGTGCTTTGCAATGTAAATTAGCTCTGTCTTTTCTAGCCAAGTTATAGATGACTCCTCTATCCCCAAGGTCAAATGGCAACTACAATCTTTCAGCCTCTGACATCACAATTGTTAGGTTATTTTTACACTCCCAGAAACTAAACTTGAAAATCCTACACTTCTCATTTCAACTTAAGCTTCACTTTTTGTTCACCTTAAATCACTGCTTCCACTGGGTTCCCTAAACTTAAGCATTTCTCTTTATCGTCTTGGTTTTTGTAAGACTGACTTTCTTTTGGGAGCTGTGTCTCTTCGGTCCTTCATCTGCCTTTCCTGTCCATTGCTCTCCATTTATTTCTGGGTTCTTCTCTGCAAAATCCCATTTATATATGATCTGCAAAAATTACTAACGTGTGAGAATCCAGAGCCCTTCTTTTTCTCTTCTGTCACCTTACTCCCCATTTCAAAGACAACTTTGTGAATGCCAACTCCAGTCATATGTTTTTATGATGAGGACTTGGACTAACTCATAAAGCAGGGATGGGAGCTTTGCATTAGAAAGGACCAAGATAGACTAATCTGAGAGAAGACAGAAGAAAAGAATGGAGGTAGGAAAAAAAAAACGGAGAAGGGGAAATGAGAAGAGCCTTACCAATTTGGTTTGCTGGGTGAGTTTTAGGTAGAGACTGAGTGACAGAGAAAAACGGGGGCAGTTGGAGAAGGTGAGACGTATTAAAAGCAAGACATGGGAACAGAGACATAAAAGCTGCTTTGGTTAGGAATAGCATCGTTTGAGATTGCAGAACTCTGTCTGAAAATTTTCAGAAAATATTGAAATTTAAACAAATTAATTTTGCCAGCTAGTTTGCATTTTCTTAATTGGGATATCTTGTCAAGATGAGACCACATGAAACTCTAAATTCTAGTTAGAGTTTAGATAATTATGAAAGACACTTATATAGACATTTTCCCTTAACAAAAAGAAGTGTTATTCAGAGGAGAGAATATTTTAAGATACTCCCAGAAGTGATAACAGAAATATGAGACAGTGATATGATTGCCAGTTTTTAAAAATGTATAGGAATCTCCTCATGTGAGGGTTGGCAACGTGGGAACTGAAGCAAGAGAAGCCATGGAGTAATACAGATCTCCTATTGCACCTACTCTCAGGCAGAAAAGAGAAGAATGACCATGCCTGTCAGGGCCAGAAGGAGCTTCATGATTTCATAATTCTCCCATCCATCCATCCATCCATCCATCCATCCATCCATCCATCCAGTTATCTGTCTAGCCAACAAGTGTACTAAGCATTTACTGCGTGTCAACTCTAGGCTGGAAATACAGTAGAGAAAAATACAGATATGGGCCCTATCCTCATGCATCAAGTGTGCTCTTTGAACACAAATTTAATAGTGGCTCCTCTTATTTAAAAAATTGTTAGGCAGCCAACTGGCCTTAAAGGACAGTAAGTGATGAGCTTTCTCACTGGGTTGACCTTTCTTATGGGCACTCAGGAGTATCTCTGTTTCCAAAGCATCAAGAAAGGTGCTAATGACCAACTCAGATAATTCTGAATTTAGGCAGGGAATGCAGGAGAGGAACATTGGCAGAGCTGCTGAAAATTACTGTGGGGAGAAGCTTCTCAGAAAAGTGTATTTGCCCAAGAATATACCAAAATAGTTATCCCTGTCACATGGTATTTCTGTGACTAAAATAACGGCACAGAGGTAGTAAGTGTAATATATTTCCCTATCAATTCTACCTCCTTCTCTTTCTGTCCTTGCTTATCCTTTAACTAACTCTTTTTCAGATGGCTAGGCATTTTGTCTCTTTGAGGAATTTTCCTGGCTCCAGTCAGATTTCTTTTTCTTTTTTGCTGTTCCATGAAATTCAGCTTTATTTACTGAATTTTGATTTTATAATTTTTTTTTTGAACTGGCGACACTAAAGTCCTTGCCTTTGCCATTAAAGGAAAAACACAAATGAAAGAAGAGTTAGGAAGAAGCAGCCCTGAACACAAAAACAGAAATCACTCTCTAGGACATCAAAGGACAATGAACTGGGAGACAGAAGCCCGGCCAATGTCGTGGGACAGTGCCATGCTCTTAGTTCTTTTTTTTTTAAGGGAAGCCCCTTGAGAGGATTCTGTGTGTCAGATTCCTTAACTGATGTAACTTCCTAGGCACAGACAGAATCCTTCTTTCCTTTCCTTAGTTTGTCTTAGTTAAACTAAGTGAGAATAAATGTTTGTCAAACTCAGGCATGGGAGGAGCATCTGGGGACTTATGGGCTGAAACTTCCAGGGAAAGCTGGAGATACCTGATTATTAAACAAAATAAAGGTGGAGAAGTCTGAGAGGTGGAGAGCTTTTGGCTTGGAATGGCTGGGATTTTTTTTTCCCTCCCCTATCAATTATTTCCTCCACCTTTTCCTTCTTAAGAAAAGCTTCAATTTTAAATAAGATAGCAAATATTAAATAAAATTATACATCTATCCAAGTGCTATTATCATATATCAAATGCTTGCTATATATTAGATGCTCTTATAATCACTTTTTATTTGTTATTTGCTTCTCATAATAATCCTATAAGTTAAGTATAATGACCTACATCTCATATATAAGAAAATAGAAGCTCAAAGAGGTAAAATAGTTTATCCAAGGTCACACAACAACTAAATGTCAAAGACAGGATCAAAACACAGGACTGTTTGATGTCAAATCATATGTTTTTAATAACAATACAATCATGCAAGATCCCTCCAGGTTCCGACACCTGCTTAAATAATTTTGTGATTGCATCTTACAGGGTCCCTTGAGTTTCCAATTTCATAGCTAGAGACAAAATTACACAAAATTAAGATATATGCATTTAAAATGATACTTTTGTCAATATCCTTTAAAATAGTGCAATACGAATTAAAGATCTACATACACTTAAGCCCAGTAAGTCAAATGACTTATAAAAACGGAGACAGGGATAGGTTTAGTATTGGATCCTAAGTCCCCTGTTTCTCTCTCCAGTACACTGCACACTACACATCTGCCCAAACAAGCTGCAACTCAAATATGGTACTTTCCAAAACCTTTCAGCTTCCTTCAGGAATCACCAAGTCTCACGCAGTCTGTGAACGCTGATGTTTGCTGTCATCTGGTTTGGTGTATTTGACATATTAAGAATGTCGTCTTTCAGTACCCACAAGGCCAATTTCTATAGTTACTTAGACCACTCCCCCCTCCCCACCCCAGAAAAGTGGAAATCTCGGCTTAATTTATAAAATGCTCTGTCAACTCAAAGCAAAATAGAGAGCAGGTTCTATGTCTCCTGTCTTGACTAAAGATGAAGATGTTTTGACTAAAGGCTGGCTATTTATTCATCAGACTCTTGCTGCCTTTTCTGGATGAGGTGCGATCAAGAGAAAGTCCGAGGAATTTCTCCTGCAGTACCATGGTCTCAGCTGGAAAGGAAGGCGCCCTTTTATATTTGTTCTACCGTCATCCCACACTTTGGGATATCCTCATAATCTCCTTTCATTATTTCAAATCACCAAAATAAAAATACTCCTTTTTATATTCAGGACATTTACAACCCCAAGAAATGGAGTCAAGTAACTTGCAGGAATTGCAGGGGATATTGGTTATTGGCAGAAACAGGATCTTAAAGGTAGGATTGGTGAGGAGAGGGGATACGAGAACAATGACATGATGTCTCTAGGAGTGAGATGGAAGCAGAGTGGGATTATGTTTACCACATGTGAAGACATGAAAGGAATAGAGAGAATGATAGCTTAATTCACCAAATCACAGTACCCAAGAACTTGATACCACTGGTATGAGTTATAAGAAGCAGTTTTAGGGAAGATAGAAGTAATGCTTTAAACAACAGAGAATAATTTTTAAAAGTTAAGTAAACATAACATTCGTTACCAAATGAAGTTAAAAATAGTCGATGATAACTTTTAACGCTGACATGAGAAATGAAAATATGCTATCTTTGAAATCGTTTAGTCAGAGGTACGTATCTGAATGGACCCCGTGTCTAACCTAAGGGTACTTCCTTGAAATGGAAATTTAAATCTTACTTAGGGTGATTTTAAGTTTAGGTAATAAATTAACTAGAAGAATATCTGGTAGCCATATGAGTCAAATCTGCCATGTTCCTTCCATATTCCAGCCTGCACCCAGTTCATCTGTTCTGTTGCTCTCTAAAAACAATAACAACAACAAAAAAGCAGATGGTGGAGGGGAGTGAGTATTCCCCAGCTTCCCTTCATCTGGGTATTCTCTCCATACTTTTGGTAGCTACTCTAACAAATAATCATCACATAATCTTGATAGGACTCTAAAGACAGGCTCTGTAGAAGCTGGCCAAAGGATGTAGTTTTTAGGATAAGAAAGCCTGGATTTGACTTCAAGCTCTGTTGCCTTTTCTTTTCTTTTCTTTTTTTTCTTTTGAGATGGAGTCTTGCTCTGTCGCCAAGGCTGGAGTGCAGTGGCACAATCTCTGCTCCTTGCAACCTCCACCTCCCAGGTTCGATTCTCCTGCTTCAGCCTGCCTAGTAGCTGGGACTATAGGCACGTGCCACCAACCCCAGCTAATTTTTTGTATTTTTTAGTAGAGACGGGGTTTCACCACGTTGGCCAGGCTGGTCTGAAACTCCTGGCCTCAAGTGATCCGCCTGCCTTGGTCTCCCAAAGTGCTGGGATTACAGACGTGAGCCACTGAGCCTGGCCTCTGCTGCTTATTCTGCGTGTGGTATTTGATATGTTGTTTAAGATCCTGAGCCTCGGTGACACAGGTAGGGATTATAAGTGTCTGCAACATAGTAGGTGTGCTCACTAAATGTTAGGGGACTCTAACTCAGAAGACTGTTAGATGAATTGAATAAGGCAATACCTGCAGAGCTCCTAGCTTAATTGCCTACATACATGTCATGCCATGGAGCACACACACACACAATAGTGTGGTTCAACTCCACTGGTCTAGTGTTGCTTCCACTTTCCCCCGGTATCAAGGGAATAGATTGCTGAAAACCAAAGCAGAGGAGAGAATGCAAAACATGGGAGGGATTGAATCAGCAAGGCCTTGTCCAGTGGGAACCGTGGAACTGGCTGAAGCTCAGCGTAGTTCTGATATGGCCACCCAATGGCTGGGTTCCTGTTGAGCGAGCCATTTGTCTTTTTTTTTTTTTTTTTTTTTTTGGCATTTGCCTTTTTAAACAGAAGAGCTGGAATAGACCTGTAAATTTTGTGTTTCTAAATTATTTCATCCCTGAAATGAATAAACCCGATAGAGAAATTATATAATTCAGCGTTTGAAGGAACACTTTGTTCTTAATGCAATTTTGCAAGTGTTTCTAGGGCTGATTGGTGTTTGGATGTCCAGCCCTCAGCCAACAAACCACTAGCAAGATGCCTTTTAAAAGCTGCATTCAAATAACTACCTGCCAAAAGGCCATGTCTGCTGTTGTTTCCCAGTTGTAGTCAAATAACTTAATTCGTTTGAGTTGGATGCTGATATACTTTGAAGTCCTTAGGAGAAGAAAGTCAATCTTTTCAGCCAGGATTTGGTCAGTGAGAGAAAACTGTCCCCCTCATGGAAGGGATCAGCAACTCGGCAACTCCTCTCCTTTGTCTCCCCGCCTAGTCATTGCAAACCATGGAAATGAAATTCACAAAAGGAAGTTTAGAGAGGACACAAAGGAAAAATGTCCAGGTTAACATGAGAGAGAGAAAAGCACAGGGAATGCCTTTCCTGACCAAGCTAAGAAGTGAACAGGCTGTGCAGTAAGAGACTGTTTCCACATCTGATTTCTCCCTGATGGAAAAAAATGCAGTGAAATGTTGGCTGGGCTGACTGTGGAAATCTATTTCAGCTCCGCCTGCTGGCGTTTGTTTAAGTGGTCCTGTCACCAGAGTTCGTCTGGATCTCGGGGCCTTGCTCTGACTCCAGTTTTCTAATCTATCAGTCTCTGTGTTTCTTGTTTTCTCATAATCCCATGTTAATTTTTTTCATGCCATTTGTGGAATTTTGAAAGAGACTTTTATTTTGTTGAGAGGATAAAGGGAGTTTTCATTGGGGTTCTTTGTCTTTTGGTCAGCCATAAACCAGTGGGAAGAAGAATAGAATCAAAAGGAAGAGACAATAAGCTGAAGGGAACAAGATGCAATTTTTGGTCTTATCCTGTTTTGGGATGGCAATAGGAGGGCAGGGGACTGGATGCAGGCTGGGGTGAGGGATTAGGAAGGATGAGAATCTGATACGAACGCTTGTTTGTCTTGCTCCTGTACTGGACAGCACGTTCTTTGAGCTTAGCCTCTGGCTCTTAGTCATCTTTTATGAAGACACACAACAACTTCTCATTGCTTACAGAATTAAGCTGACATCCTTCTCAAATTCACATGCATCCTAAATTCTCTGGTGCCATAATGAGAGAGTGGAAAAGAACATGTGAATGCCACTCCATTTGTCACTGAATGATCTCTGCTGTCTCTCAAATCCTGATTTTCTTCATCTAATAAAATGTGGGCGATAATGGAAAGTAGCTTACAGAGTTGTAATGAGGATTAAATGAGATAATCCATGTGAGAGCCTGGCTAGTCCAGTGGTGGCATATAGTAAACATTCCATGAAAGTAGCTATTATTATTATTAATGCAGTGCATAACTAATTGCATGACCCTGAATAAGTCATTTTTTCCACTGTAACATGTGAGCGATAATTCTTTTGCAAATTGTTGTAAAGATTTAATGAGGAAGTCTTTGTAAAATACCCAGCAGGTGTCTGTGATGTAGTAGGTGCTCATTAATTGTTACTTCCCAGTTGTCTTTCCCATTCATTTCTTTCACGATTTCCCTTCATGTCACCCATCCTCTAGCCAAACTAAGCAACTTGTTCCTGACACACCCTTCAGTGTTTGCTATCACACGTGTGCTCATTTTCTGGTATTCTCTTTTTCTGCCTCCCTGTCTCTGTCTATAGGAACGTTGGATATCTTTTAAGGCTTAGCTCAAATATCACCTGCTACATGATGTTTTACATAAGCTTCTCAACCAGGTGTTATTTCTCCTTCCTTCAAAAAAATCCCTTAGCACTTTTTTTTTTTTTTTTTTTTTAATTTGACGGAGTTTTGCTCTGTTGCCCAGGCTGGAGTGCAATGGCGCGATCTCGGCTCATTGCAATCGCTACCTCCCCGGTTCAAGCAATTCTCCTGCCTCAGCCTCCTGAGTAGCTGGGATTACAGACATGTGCCACCACGCCCGACTAATTTTGTGTTTTTAGTAGAGACAGGGTTTCACCGTGTTGGTCAGGCTGGTCCTGACCTCACATGATCTACCTGCCTCGGCCTCCCAAAGTACTGGGATTACAGGCGTGAGCCACCATGCCCGGCCTCCCTTAGCACTTTTTTTTCTTTACTGGCACATACTTTCTTTTTTGAATTACAGGCATTTCTGTGCCCCATCTTGTGCACACACTCCTCCCAGCTATTCACGGTACAATCACCTGTCTCCTCTTCTTCCTCACCCCATACTCATTTACCCAAAAGATTCTGACTCATTATCTAGGAAACTGTCATCTCTAGAAAGACTTCTTTCTTGCTGAAAGAAGAGAGAATTCTCTTGCTGAATTGCATTTTCAGTTAGATGCCTCAGTTTTCTCATCCTAGTCATGATACTTTTTCATTGATCTTACTGGATTTCAATGCAGAATGTTAAGCTCCACAAGGGATGTCAGGGATTGTATCTTTTTCATCTTTGTATTCTCTATTTCTTACACATCATCTGGCACACAGTAAGTGCTTATTTATGTTTCTTGAACTGAGCTGATCCTACAAACCCACTGCAGTGTTTAAACACCACAAAAGCTCAATGAAGTTACCCTTAACAACCCACTACAGCAGTCTAAGAACTTTAACTGAAACGTCTCTGCCTTTTGTGAAGATAGGAAATTGCTGTAATTTGAAATGCTAAATCATTACATTGTATGTCAAATAAAAGAAAAATGCTATTTCACTATTATTTTTTACCCTTGACTTTTGCAGCAATCCAACTACTAAATTAAATGATTATCCTTTTTATGGAATAGCAATATTCCTGAGAAGCTTCCAGATAATGTCGTAAAATTAAATTATGAAAAAATACCTGTAAAATTCACCCTTTTAAAGAAAATCTTAGTGAAATGACTTGAATAGCAATAATTCCTCTGGAAGGGTAAAATAAGAAACAGTCCCTTACTGTGTGTGGATATAAAGTCTCCCCTTACGTGTTTTTCTTTGCATCTGTATTTTCACATATTGATTAAGCAGGAGTGGACGTATGTATGCCATATAAAATTGTGTAAAGAAGCCGATCCTGAGAAGAGCACTAGGAATATTAGAAGTTCGATGAAAAGAAAACAAGAATATTTGAAAGACTGCCAAGGGAGAGAATTACTTGATTTAATAACTTTTTCATGACAGTAATAGGAATAGCTAATACTTATTAAGTAGTGTTTTATTTCTTTGTTTTCTCCACTTTTTGTTCTGGTCCATCAAAACAAGCCTCTTATCTATGCCAGATTGCTTAAAACAAAGCACAATTTTTAGTTTGAAAATGAAAAGTATGTATGTATTATTTATAAGTAATAAACAAAAAGTTAATTTGCGAAAAAGAGTATAGCTATCCCAAGACTTCTCTCTGCAAATTTTGCGTGTTTGCAGAACATTTACCAAATAGCTGAAAGGAAGAGGATTTTGTATCACTTTTCCTTTTCCGAGAAGTTGTGCTGTATTTGTTGGAATAAATTTCAGTACTTTCTTCTGATCCTCAGATGACGATGCCATATGATGTTTCTCACAGGGTCAGCGCGGGAGGTAGAGGATTTCTGGGGATATGTGTTTCAAAGCCAGGAATTCTTGGGAAGGAGTACGAACTCCGATACAAATACTGGCTCATCTCTGTACCATGGACTCTCGAGAACAGCAGCGTTTCAACACTTAGCATTTTGTTGCCAGAAATAAATCAAATGGACAATGGTGCAAAAATAAAAATGTTCCTGGAACAACTGGAGGTCAGTTTTGACTTTAACTAATCTGGCAATTTTGTTTGGATTTCTCAGTGCCTACATTTGATCTCTAAATTATGCTTTGTGGCTGGACTCACCCTTTCTAGGGCCAGACACAGTTTATCTGGCTGGGATTTTTCCTGTGTAGGTTTAAAGATAAGTAAAATATCTGACTCACTGCTCATCTTGCCAGCGTGTCTTTCTGTTGCACAAAAAGATAGCAACAGCATAAGCTGCCATGAATAGGTTTGGCAAGGCTGACTGGTAGGAATGGTTTCCATATGGTGTAAGATTAGAATTAATTGCTCAAACACATGGCAGTTAAAGAACCCTAAGGTGTTTCAAGTGTCCTGCAAGAAAAGACCAAGAAAGAAAAGGAAATTAAAACACTTCAGTGATTCTCTAAATAAATTTATATAGGCCTTAGCATATTATTTTAAACTATCTAGGGCCTAAAAGATGTTTTAAGGCAAAAAATTATTACTAACAGCATGCACGGATATTTAAAAAATAAAATACATGCATAAAAGAAGGCAATTTCTATTACTCATATAGGCATCTTTGAAGAGGACCAGGAATAAAACGTATGCAAACAACTGAGCAAATCTATAATAAAAATTCACACATGCACATGACTATAAAATATAAAGTATTACCTTGATATAAATAATATAATTTATTTTTATAAAGTTCTTATGGGAAAATGGAGGCTTAGAGGTGTCAACTGATTTTGTCCAGAGGGACACTAGAGGCTTTCATGCCTTGGACTTTACTTGACTTAGACTAGTTCTCTGTGTGCATATTTATGTGTTTGTGTATATATTGTTTATATTAGATTATAGATATCTAAAGAGTGAAGATTATGTTCAACTCATAATTGTATTCCAATATAACACATGCTATGTTGCCTGGCAAATAGTAAGCACTTAATAATTATTTGCTAAACTGAATTTATAAAAACAAGTTAACGTATCCATGATGGGAATTTCTGAGCATAATCATAATATTTCATTCATTTGCTCTATTCTACAAACACAAACTGTCTATTGTATGCCAAATACTGTTAGAGTTGATATCTTTCCTCAAGAAAATTACACTTGATAGAGGGATAAAAAGTCTTATAAACAAATAATCGTAAGTACATGGGAAAATCTTTCATCAATTATGTAAAAAGTATTTTACTGCAGAAAGTAGTCCTAAAGTAGTCCTAATATAGTGGCAATTCTAATTCATGTAAATGGGCCAAACTCACCATTTAGGTGGGGAGGCCTAATATGAGGTCTCTAAGAGAAACATTTAAGATACAAGATACAACAAGGTTTGAAATAAATTTCTTTTATTATACTATTCTTGCCCTATTTTGATAGAAAAATTATGCTAGCCTTATAATATCAGTTGCAGAGACTTTCTTCTTTTTTCTATTCTCTGGTACAGTTTATATAAAAGAGAAATCGTTTAAATTTAAAAAATATATTAAATATTGCTTTTTTATGACTTACAAATTATTTAGTAGATGTTTATAACTTGCTAAATGCATAGGTTTTAAAATATTTTGATATTGATTCCTAGAATTATTGCATATTATTAGAGAATTGATGATTATTAAATTTATTCTTTGATATTTTCAAGGCTTTTTTATGGCCTAATAATGGTACCAATTTTTATAAAGTTTTCATATTTTGCATAAAAGTTTATTCTTTAGTTATTGGATGCAAAACTGTATAGAAATGCTTTGCAATGCTTGTTAATTAATGTATTACTCAAGAGCTTCCTTGTTTATTATAATTATTTTTGTGTGCTTGATTAGCTCATAATGATTAAAATTCTGTAGTTCTAATTATTATTTCAATCTTGCAATTTTTCCAATGTTGCTTTATATATTTTGAGGATATACTTTTAGGTACTACATATGAAATTGAGAATTTTTTATGGACTCCCAGTTAATTTTTCCTTCATGTTGTCATTCAATGTGTCTCTTGTCTATAACAGTGCCTTCTCCCTTAAAGTTTAGTAGTAATTATGATTAATTAAATTCATTTAACAATTTTCTTTAGCGAAGTATTGGTTCTGTTATTTTCTACGCTTTTGTTATATTTTATAAATCCTTATATCTTATTAACTGTCTTGTTATGCTTATCAATAGAATTTAAAATCAAAGAATTTACTATTTAATGTCATTATAATATTTTGGTTTATTTCTAAGATATTATTTTGTGCTTTTATTTGCTAAGCCTTTAATGCATATTTTTTAAAAGTAATTTCATCCTTCTATTGGTTTATGTGAGACTTCCTTTATTTAATTGTATCCCTGTTATTAATTTGTAAATTTTACATATAATATCTAAATTTTATTTTTTTTAATTACTTTAAGTTCTAGGGTTACATGTGCAGCAACGTGCAGGTTATTATATGTATACATGTGGCATGTTGGTGTGCTGCAACCCATTAATCTCGTCATTTACATTGGTATATCTCCTATATGCTATCCCTTCCCCCCTTCCCACAATAGGACCCAGTGTATGTGATCTCCTTCGTGTCTCAAGTGATTCTCATTGTTCAATTCCCACCTATGAGTGAGACAGCGGTATTTTGGTTTCTGTTCTTGTGATAGTTGCTGAGATGATGGTTCCGCTGCATCCATGTTCCTACAAAGGACACGAACTCTCCTTTTTATGGCTGCGTAGTATTCATGGTGGTATATGGCTGCCGACGTTTCTTAATCCAATTCACTAGATGGACAATTTGGGTTGATTACCCAGGTCTCTGCTATTGTGAATAGTGCCGGCAATAAACATACGTGTGCTGTGTCTTTATAGCAGCAGTGACTTATAATACTTTGGGTATATCCCCAGTAATGATGCTGGGTCAATGGTATTTCTAGTTCTACATACTAAATTTGGAGACAAAGTTTTGCCCAGCTGTCTAGGCTGGAGTACAATGATGTGATCATAGCTCACTGCAGCTTTGCACTCTTGGCCTCCAGGGATCCTCCCCTCAGCCTCCTGAGTATCTGGGATCACAGGTGAATGTTACCACACCCAGCTTATCAATTTTTTAAGAGAGTTTCTTTGAATTATTAACATCTATATTTTTTAACACAATAAAAAATTAATCAATACTTCTATATACCCCTTGAGCAATACAAGAAAGTTTAAATGTTTTAATGACAATTAAAGCACTGCTGTAATTACTCACAATTATCCTTAATACTTTATACAGTCATCATGTGCTTTGATTTACATGCATGCTTACAATCTCTTTGCATTCAATTTTTTCTATCATTGTACAATTTTCTGAAGTAAAGCTTCTATCAACAGGGGTTTGTGAGTGGTAAGCAATCACGATAATTGTCTAAAAATAGACTTATTTTGTCTTTCCTCTGAAATGATAGTTTAGTTAGAAATACAATTTTAGTTTGAAACTTGGTTTCCCTCATACTTTGAAGATTCTTTTTCACGATTTTCTGGTTTCTTCTAATGCTGTTTCAAAAGGCTGAGGTCAGCTTGATAGAGGAGACAAACACTAAAGTAGTAAAATAAGTAAATAATTTTATATGAGGTAGTGGCAGATGCTAAAAGGAAACAGAAGCATCAGAGGAATTACTTTGAGGGTCTGCACTGATTTCACATAATCTTCAGTTCACTTATTATTAGGATGTTTGTCTGGATTAGCTTACCCTACCCACCCCCAATAGATGTTCATCTATGCGCTGTACTGTGTTAATGAACAAGATGGGTAGATCACTACCCTGGTGGGACACACAGTTTTATGGAATGAGATCATCATAAAAATGTGCAATTATGAAATTTGATAAAGTTAATGAAGGAAAAGTATAGAGAGTTAGGAAAGCACATGACAGAGGATCCAGACTTAGTTTAGGGGGTTAGAAAAAAAAACTCTTAAAAAGCATGTTTGATTTGCAATTTGAAGTATAAATGAGAGTTAAATGGATAAAGGGGGAAGTAAGACCAGAAAGAGAGAGTCTTACAGGCTGAAGGAACAGTAATCATGTAAGCTGTAAGGTGGAACAAGGCTCGAAGTATTAAAAGACACATGATGAGGCAGGGGATTTAGGCAGGTCCATGTAAAAATGCAAAAGAACTGATTTTTTAAACAGATCTGTAAGTGATTGGAAATGATTAAGAACTTTAAGAAGGACAAGAGAGACATAAACAGATTGTGTTTTTTATAAATGAATCTGGAAGCACTGCGGAGAATAGATTAGAGAGTGGTAAGAGTTAATGTAGGGAGATCAGCTAGGGGTCGGGAATTGCAGCAGCTTAGGTAAGAAGTGATCATGACTTACACCAAGATGAAGTGTAAGAGGAAGAAGGAAGAAGAGGGATATGGAAATTCTCTAGAAGGTGGTGGTGAACCAGCGAATGCAGGGGTAAAGGTCTGGTGTCAAGCACGGGTCCTTTGTTCTGGATTGCACAACTGATGCTAATCTAGAGGAGTTCACAGTTTGCAGGGAGACATATAAGCAGTATAAAGAGTTGAGACGTTTCTGTGATATCTAGATAGAAAGAAAGAGTAAGCAGTAGGAGTTCCGTGTTTAATTTTAGTCGAAAATGCAAATTTGAGAGTCATCATCCCATGCAAATAAAACACTTCGATTTATTTTTTCAAAATTAATGGCAATACCCTTTTCCCTAAATGGGTCCCACCTATCTTCCACCATAGAACCAACCATTTGGTACTCAGGGATAGATGAAAGAAATGAGCCTTTAGGAGCAAATGACCATTATTTCCCTTTGCTTATTCTTTTTTGACTCTTTCACGAGTCACGGTAATAAGACCAAACAATGTATTGCACAATATCAATAAAATTGAGTTTTACAGAGAGAGTTTGAACCACGTAAGTCCATTGGGTTGATTTGCACAGAGTAGGCGATCAATACATATTTGTTGTGTGACCAACACACACTAAAAGTATTGCTAAATCACTTCCTTAATGTTGGCTTATAATTGGGTTTGTTGTCAGAAACATGACTGTAGCCATAAATACTTTTGTGCTCCTCTTTAAGCAGACAACAGAAAATCCTTCTCACCCTGGAGGCTGACTTTGGCTACACAGGCAGTTCAGTGACCTGGCATAACCTCAGATCCACAGCTTCAGGCTGTCACTGTGCCTTTGGTGGGCCATGGGTCTTCTCAGCTAATATAATTTGGCAAACACGAAGCATTTTATGAGAGAGGCAATGTGGAAAGAACTCTGTAATTTTGCAAAAAATTTTGCCAATGTTTTTAACCACTCAACTTCCCAAATACTCTGCTTCGGGCAAATTAATTTACAAATATCTTGTATTTTCCATGTCTTTTTCCATTCTCTCTTTAGGGACCAAGGATTCAACATGAACTCTAGTCCTAATAGTCTCAAGGGATCAGGCTGAGTCCTCTGGAGGGACCAGAAACAGATACAATGTAAGAGGTAAGTTAAAATTGTTATCAAGGAAGAGGACCAAGGAATAGAACCAGGGAAACTATGTTATATGTTGGATCTTAGAGTGTGAGACTGTAGATGGGAAATGGGGCAGGAAGTCGAGAGCTGAGATCAGCAATAGGCTTCTAGGCCTAGTGCAAGGTTATAAGAAAATGGAAAAAAGTCTGAAAGGTAGCTCCGAATAAACAAGAGTGTCAGGAGTTTCTTCCAGTGGGGCTGGGTAGCTGTGGGGGACGTGATTAAAAGCTCAGGATCATTTCAGACACCCAGGTCCTTTGCAGTACACCACTCCATTCTTTTGGAATGCCTTTTCCCGCCTTTGCCTGCCAGTATCAATTCTGTTTTCTGTGGACATGTGACCACTGACACAGCATTTCATTAGCCTGAGAAATATTTGGGTAAAAATCTATTTTCTAACAAAATGCCAAGTCATTATAGCATGTTTGTTTTAGGAGGCAAATTTTGCAACCTTTTATACGTCCTAAGCATTTTGCCCCCTCCCCTGAGAAAGTTTAAAGAATCTTTCTCTTCTTTTGCTTTTGAAAAATTTCTAATGGATTTTCAGGAAACAGTTACCTGAGGTGTTTCAGTCCTATTTTTAAATGCAGTGAATCACATGTTTATTACCTGTGAACCTGCTTGAAGTTAGGAACCGTGTTTTATTTGCGTTGCTTTATATACTTGGTTAGGCTAATAAAATGAGAATATCTATTATTTATTAAATGCCTAATTACCTTACCTATACTATTTCTAGTATTCACAGAAACCTTTCCAGGTATGGGTGTTACCTCCGTTTTAGGCTTGGAAAGTCTCACCTGCTCAGAGGTAGAACCAATACATGCTGGGGTTATGATCAGAACTCAGATCTGAGCTCTCTTCATGACTCCACACTGCTTTACATATTTGTTGATTTGATTAATCTAAGTTGTTGGTTACATAGTTTATGTCCTTTACCTCCTAGGGCTTCTGTGATCATCCCCAGAGCCACACTAGCTAGGAGCCGGTAAGAGGAGAGGAAAGAAATAGAGAGAGGGGGAGATACTGAAACCACATTTTGTGTCTTGTTATTTCACAGGGGAAAAAAGCTTTAGTTTCTTTGTTTACTTTTGTTTTTATCTGTCTTCTCTTTCGCCTTTTCAGGTATTGGTCCTGTTCCTTATTCATTTCTTATTTCTTATTATATTCTTATTCATTATTAAAACATTCATTTATAAAAAACTTTTGTTTTCTTATATTGTTTACTTACATGAGTAAATGCCTTGTTCTAACCTAAGCTTACAATTCCCAAAGGTTCTTTAGTTAACTAGCTAAATTCCAAAACGTTATTTGGCCCATAGGGGGCTAATTTGTATGGTCTTCCTAGGGAAACACACATACACAAACACACACACACACACACACACACACACACACGCACTTTCTTAGGGGAGAAAACCAATAGGTTATGACAAATTCATTCGTGAAAGTAAGTAAACTAAGTTTTGAAACTGAAAAGATAAACTCTGTGGAATCTCTTGAACTGCTCAGTTCTGGTCCTGAGGCTCAAGTCCCCACTTGCTGTCCCCCAGCTCTGTGCTCAAAGACCTTCTTCATGCCCCAGACAGCTCTGTGCTTTCTGGCTGGTCACTGTCACGTGTTCACACATTTTCAGATCAGCATGAACAGGGTGGCAGAAAGAAGCTATGGGGAACTAGTGTTTGGATGTACCCCAGAGATATTTAAACTATATATTGAGTTCCCAGTATGTGTTATACGCTTTTTTAAAATAGACAAATATAGAAATTAATGGTAGTAATAAGATGTGATTAATTCTGTATTAGTCAGGTGTATCACCATGTGTTAGGGGAGCCCAGGAGCATGGAGAATTTCCAGAGAGACCCATTTGATGACTGATGAGAGGCTGCCAGCAAGGAAAGGTGGTGAGTGTATTCTAGGTAGAATGAACAGCTAGTGACTTAGCACAGACCAGAAACAGAAAAAACACAGAAAGCTTGAGACGTATGTGACTTCTGAGCGCTTTGGGATATTCCTCAAGTGTAATAACTGAGGCTTGCTCTGTGCCAAGTCACCTTCCAAGTGCTTAACTTGTATTGTTTATTTAAATCTTCACAATAAGCCTATAAGGTTAGTTCTGTTACTATTCGCACTTTACATTGCAGAAACTGGAGCACAGAGAAATGAGACTTGTGAAGGTTCACACGGTTGGTAAATACTCAGGTTCTCTATCCCAGAGCCTTTGTGCCTAACTGCCACGTTATGCTCTTCCAAGTGTTTGCTGAAGAACAATAAATATTTATTAATGTATTTCTTCTTGCAGGCCACTTGTGTCCTTCACTAATCAGAAGCTTTTGTATTTTAATGACACTTCACAAAATCCCCTGAGGAGAAAAGAAAGAGGCAGGCCCACCAAAAAAAGGAAAACCCCAAAGGCGAAAAGACAAGGGCTGAAAACAAACTCGACTCTGAATTGAGTTATACCCTATTGGTGATATGCAAGTGCTGGGTAGAGGAGGGCGTGGTCCCTCCCTAGGGCTCCATGCCCACAGACCTTTGTGAGGACAGGCATTTCCTGCCCAACTGTTGCATTTCCCAAGATCACCCTGGCCTGCCACGCCCCCATCCTGTGCCTATAAAAAATGCCCAAGACCCTAGCAGGCAGACCAGAGGCAGCTGGACGACGAGAGGAATGCACTGACTGGCACTGGCACACCTGCAGGCCACCAACTGGCAGAAGCAGAATGATACAAATTTGGCTCCGACAGTTGGAGGAGAGTCCAGGCCGCTGATCAGCCTGACTCCAGGGGAAAACCATCTCACTTCTGGTTCCCCCATCTTCTGAGAGCTACTCCCATTCAGTAAAACCTTGCATTTGTTCTCCAAGCCTAAGTGTGATCTGATTCTTGTGGTACACCAAGGCAAGAACCCAGGATGCAGAAAGCCCTCTGTCTGCGAGAAGGTAGAGGGTCTAATTGAGCTAACGCAAGCCGACTACGGACGGCTAAACTAAAAGAGTACCCTGTAACACACACCCACTGGGGCTTCAGGAGCTGTAAACATTCACCCCTAGACACTGCCATGGGGCCAGACCCCCACAACCTGCCTGTCTTTACGCTCCCCTAGTGGAGCAGTGGGACAATGAAGAAGCGAGCTGCACTTCCATCGCACACCTTGCGAGGGGGACAAGGAAACTTTTCCTGTTTCGAAGGGACAGGAAGTGTTGCAGGCCGCCATGTTTAATTAGAAAGGCAGAGAGTGCCAAAAAACAAGGAGATTCAGACTGAAAATATGTCTTATTTGCTGGGATGATTGTGCCAAGTTTTATTATAGGAAGCCAAAAGATCCTATCAGGGTAGTTATCAGGTCATTAATTTTGTGTCACATACAACCTGTATTGTTGCCTTTAAGAACTTCCTGTATTCTCGGCTTCAAATATTTCAGGAAGGGGTCAGGTGTAGTACAGAGATCTGGGGCAATCATTGCATGTTGGAGTCTCGGATTCCAAGGGCTTTTGGGAACAGATTTGTGAGAAAAGTGAAAAGGAAGCAAGCAGGAGGATGTTTATTTTTAATAAAGAGACCCTGCCCTAACTTCCTGAACTAAAACCAGTCTAGACTTGTTTTTTTCCATTTTACACAATGTCCGTAACAACAGAATAAATTTATTAAAACCAAACAAACTGGGGGTTGAGTTTTGGCACAGAAAGTCAGACAGAAATAGAATCAGCTGCTCTTGAGTTGGGGCGAGTGACGGATTTACAAACCAGCAGTAGATTAAGGCTGCATTGGCCTTAACCGAACTGAAGTTATTTTCATTATGAGGAGACAATAGAGATGCAAAATGTCTGGCCTGGTGCCTGGGACGTGAACTAGTTAGTCCATCAATTCTGAACTTCTTTTCCTTCAGTTTTCAAAACTCAGGAGATTAGAGCTAGGAAGTACCCTTATGGGATTTTCTCCATAACTTTGTGTAGAGAAAACGGAGAGAAGTTAGATGTTTTCACCTTCCCGTCCACAGCCATAGATTAAAGCAACGTATCACTAAATTACCTGACAGTCCCTACAAATGGGGACATTTAGTTTTGGCTCCTGTGTATTGGGAACATAAATGTGGCAACAATTCAATTTGCACAGAGTTGAGCATAGATTCACAATCATCTCTTTTTTTTTTTTTTTTTTTTGAGACGTCGTCTCTGTCACCCAGGCTGGAGTGCAATGTCATGATCTTGGCTTACTGCAACCTCCGCCTCCTGGGTTCAAGTGATTCTCCTGCCTCAGCCTCCCAAATAGCTGGGACTACAGGTGCCTCCCACCACACCTGGCTAATTTTTGTACTTTTAGTAGAGACAGGGTTTCACCACATTGGCCAGGCTGGTCTCGAACTCCTGAGCTTGTGATCCCCCTGCCTCGGCCTCCTAAAGTGCTGGGATTACAAGCATGAGCCATGGTGCCCGGCCCACAATCAACTCTTTAGTAATTGGTAGACTCTGTGTTTGGAGATGATCCAGTTTCTCCCCTCTCCTTCTCAGCCATTTTAGGGTGCCTTCAGTAGCACTTCAGCATTTAGATGCAGGTAGGTGTGTTTTTTTGTTTTTTGTTTTTTTGAGACGGAGTCTCGCTCTGTCACCCAAGCTGGAGTGCAGTGGCGCCATCTCGGCTCACTGCAAGCTCCATCTCCTGGGTTCACACCATTCTCCTGCCTCAGCCTCCTGAGTAGCTGGGACTACAGGCGCCCGCCACCACGCCCGGCTATTTGTTTTTTGTATTTTTAGTAGAAACGGGGTTTCACCGTGTTAGCTAGGATGCTCTCGATCTCCTGACCTCGTGATCCGCCCACCTCGGCCTCCCAAAGTGCTGGGATTACAGGTGTGAGCCACCGCACCTGACTGGTAGGTGTGTATTTAATCAGTGTTTAAGGAATGTCTGAGTCCAAGCCAAAGTCAACGTGTATTTTTACATTTCAGAATGCTTTCCATTCCTCATCTCACTTAATCCCTACAGTATACTTTTAAGGAGACAAAAAATTAATTTGAGCTGGATGTGGTGGCAAGTGCCTGTTGTCCCAGCTACTCAGGAGGTTGAAGCAGGAGGATTGCTTGAGCCCAGGAGTTCAAGGTTACAGCTATGATCATACCACTGCACCCCACCTTGGGTGACAGAGTGAGACCCTATCTCGTGAAAAAAATTGTAAAAAAAAAAGAAAAGAAAATTAATTTGAACTCTATTTGACCTGTGGAGAAAACGAGATATGGTGATATTCCCAAAATGGCATACTGATTTCACAGGGAAGTCAGGATTAGAACCCAAATATCCCTCCTCTAATTTTCTTTAGAGTGGGCCATGATCTCCCACCAACCCCCTCCATTAATAGGAATTAGAGAAGTTGTAACAGTAAATGAATCCCAAAATGTACAATGGAAAGTTGTACAGTAAATGAATACTAAATACTATGTTCATTTTCACAAAGGGTGCTTCTAGTTAATTTACTTCAACATGTTGGGCTAATTTTGGAGCTGTGCAACGTTTGGAACCAGAACAGTCACTTCATTTCTAAGACTCATTGTTTTAAAATTTAACTCTTCATGCTTAAAGAGACAGATTCTTTCACGGGCCCCTTCATGGTGAATGATACTCCTTCCTTGACTCTTCCAATGCACAATCATTTTCCAATGGCAGACGGTAAAAGACTGGATGTTTCAACTAAACCAAACACTAACAGTCCTTTGAGTGCTGAGCACCGTAATTGGTGAAGACAACGGCTGCTTAGAAAAGTGACTTTATCCTTAGGAGATTTCTCCATTTCCTTGAAATTTCCTCCCTTTCACACAACTGTGACCACTTTGTTCAGATCTTAGAGGCTCAATCTCTCTATAGTAAAAATAAAATAAAATAAAACCTACGATCTCAAAGGATTTTTTAGTATCTTTGTTTAAGGGGTGTGTCTTTTACAGAACCATAGAAATTTGTAGAGGAGGATGAGAAATTAATATTAGCTCTATGAACAAAATAGCCTTTGCTGTGGTTTGGGTTCTATTCTGTTTTTGATGACTAAGAATCATAACTAATAATGGCTCTTCCAAATACATTTCTTTTAAGAGCCTGCTTGATGGTTATCATAGCTTTCCTCATTCATTCGTTAGTTATCAAGTTACAGAGTCCTTTTAAGTTCTTTCCTAAAATTTCCATCTCTGCTTAGAATTTGATAACATTGAACTTAAAATCAGACATTTTGAGAGGCATGTAGAAATTGTGCTTTGTGACATGAGCTTTCCAGAAACGGCTAAGATACAAAGTTGTAATTAGAATCACACAGACAGAAATGGTGAATCTTCTTAAGGAAACCCTGAGGAACCTGAATATTTTGCAACTTAGAAAATTGAAAAATGAGAAAGGGGAGGAACTAGAGGGTCATAAGACAGTTCTCAAACTATAAATAGCCTTTAGTAAATTGCCATTTTAACACTGTCTGGCTTGCATAATTATCTCCAGCTTTAACTATATTGGCTACCATTCTTTCCTACACATCAGCTGGCTTCAACAGAGCAGTGATTCTCTGACTGATCAGCACTCACCTTACAAGTCAACATCATATTATCGCCCACCACCATTCTTGTATTTCACAATCATGTAAATATCCTACCACAAACCACCCTGCCCTCCCATGAACACCTAACATTACCGCTTGTTGGCTGACTTAGCCTCTTCCCTTCTTCGGCCTTGGTATATTATTAGTGGTGTTATGGGAAAAAAAGAGTGTAGAGTGAAGAGAATGAGTCAATCCAAGAGAGGCTGCAGGTCTGAGGAGTTAGATCACAAGTAGTCACACGTGTGGTGGAGTAAAGGGTATGTAGGTCACAAAGGAGTGCCCTTTGGAACCAATACGATTTTGATGGTCATGGCATACAGGGTAGAGACTGCAGGACAGGGCCAGAACTTTCAGCATACTGTTCAATATGTATCCACCTCCTTCCAGAGACTTCCTTCCCTGATCATTCCCCTTTGTGCTCAGCCCTCATATTATCACTCAACCTGCCTGAACTTCTGTCCCATGTACTGACCTACAGCAACATTATTGGAAGAGATGGAGATGGAGGGAGAAGTAGAGATAGAGGCCATGAACTAACTGGTAGGAAAGTAGTAAAGGATGGACCACAGGGTGGGAAACTATTAGCAAAAAGGAGGACGTGGTAGGAGTGAGGAGCAGGAAATGAAGACAGGAAGGTAAGGCACTATCAACTCTGGACATAAAGGCAAGGGATATTTAACAAGTAAGATCAAGATCACCTCCATGAAATTTAGCTGGCATAAATAAGCATTAAGGTCAGAATTTGGAGTTAAATCTAACATCATTTTTTGCTCACTCCCAAATTACTTACAAGTTGCTACTCCCAAGTTACTATAACTCCCAAGTTACATATTATGTATACATCATCATCATCATTATCATGAAAATACTTGACTATCTACTAAGTACATTGGAAATTCAGGCCATTCCTCAAGTTCCCAGTAAACTTCATAGTTATCTTACATTAAGAAAGCAGATGGCTGGAGAGGAGAAGATGTGAAGTCAACGTTATGCTTTGTGAGTCTGATCTATTTTCTTGACCTCCTGGGCTCAAGGAACCTTCCCACCTTAGCCTCCTGAGTAGCTGGGACTACAGGTTCATGCCACCACACCCTGGTCATTTTTGTTTTTTGTAGAGACAGGGTCTCACTATGTTGCTCAGGCTAGACTTGAACTCTTGGCCTCAAGTAATCCTTCCACCTAAGCCTCCCAAAATGTTAGGATTACTGTTGTGAACCACTGCACCTGGCCAGATCTATTTCCTGATACATATTTATCTCTTAGTAGGCACTCAGTAAATGCTTGGTGAGGGAATGAATGAGTGAATGACTGTAAAGTGAATACTTTTTACTGCCCCTGGCAGGATTACCTTTTAGTGAAGACAACATAGACATGTTCTCCCCCAGCACAAACTTAATGAGGGTGCTACATTTTTTATTTGAAAAAATGAATTCATCCTTTCCTTATTCTTTATTTTTATTTATTTATTTATTTATTTATTTATTTATTTATTTATTTATTTATTTTTGACGGAGTCTCGCTCTGTCACCCAGGCTGGAGTGCAGTGGCGTAATCTTGGCTCATTGCAACCTCCGCCTCCTGGGTTCACACCATTCTCCTGCCTCAGCCTCCCGAGTAGCTGGGACTACAGGCATCCGCCACCACGCCCGGCTAATTTTTTGTACTTTTAGTAGAGAGGGGGTTTCTAAACCACGTTAGCCAGGATTGTCTTGATCTCCTGACCCTGTGATCCACCCGTCTCGGCCTCCCAAAGTGCTGGGATTACAGGTGTGAGCCACTGCGCCAGGCCCATGCCTTCCTTATTCTTTTGCATAGCATTGGTGCAATAACTATGATGGTATAAAAGGAGATAACTGTTCTAGGCATGCTGTGGTGAGCTGCACAGATCACCCCAAAGTCATTAGCTTCTCTCAGCTCTGAGTATGCTGACAGCTAAGAACTCTTAGCTGAATCCCACCCACCAACCAGCCCAGAAATCTCCCTCTGCTGAAATGAGCCATCTTGCCCACCGGCATGCACCTTTCCTATGTGCAGCTGGCCTCATCAAATGTTCAGTGTTGGGGTATAGAGGCCTGGGTCTCATTCTCCAATTTGGGGCACACTACAAGGAAACCTCAGCACCAAATATCCATGTGGGACAATCTAAGCCTTTGTTGTGACAGCATCACAGTCTAACATATTTCTGTGGAACCTTACTTTCTTTACTTCTGCACAGATCCCCAGGCGCTCCTCAATAAACTCCTTGCAATGGAGTTTAGTTGCAGAGTCTTCTTGGAAAACATGACTTGTAATACAATGTTAATTTAAAAATTGTTACTTCGCCACAGCTTGAATTATGTCAAACATGCTCTATATTTACTTCCTTAAGTGTAGGCTAACCCCATATTACCATTTTAAGACCAGTGGGCTAATGTAGAAATTAAATCCTGCTGTTAAGATTCACTGCAATTGTTTGGATAATTAAACATTAAAGCCTGAATTCCACGCAACTTTTCATAACCTATGGAAGTGGCTTAACACTCTCATCCTTTACTCACCCATATCCTTCCACCCCTAGTATGACTCAGATATTTCATTGTCAAGCCCCCAAAAACAATGACTTCTTGTTCCAGAACAGAAAGAAAAGAGAGGCCTATCTTAGAAGTGATTTGAAGGAGGGTGAATCACCTTCAAATTTACATAGGTATGATTTTAAAATTCACTTGCTTCTTTGATTTCCAGAGTACCTTTTCTCCAAAGGTTCAACACTCAAAAGGTGTTTGTGTTTAACTTCCCCCTTTTCCTATTCTCTAGGTCTCTCCATGTAAGGTTTCTGCAATTAGGAGCCATGGGTCAGATCCAGACCACTTCCAGTCTTACTTTTCTCTGTTTAGAAAACCAGATATTTTCAGAAAGGTGAAATAAATAGGACTGGTTCCAAATTCAATTGTGAAATAAAGTTTGCTCATGAAGCTTGTGAACTGTTTCCTTTGTGGCTCCTCCTCCGCCAGCTCTGGGGCCGCCTCAGCCCATGGCCAACCTCCTGCCCAGTTCTCTCCACAACATACCTCTTTCCCTGTGTATTGCTTTCCCTGTTTGGCTGCTTTCTGTCCATGACCCAGAACCATTCTGGTGGCTTCCATGTTTTCTATTGTCACTACAACTGAAATGTCTCTGTTCTACAGCTCATCATCCAGTCATCACCAACTGCTCTCTCTCTCTCTCAGAGGGCAGCTTTGCCTGGCACACTCATAGTTGTTTAATGAATATTTAAATGAATGAATGAGTAAATAAACTACTCTCTCTCAATATGCTACATAGTCCTCATTCTACCCCTGACTGCTCAAGGTATATGTATATTAAGATGGTCCTGATGAAGGCAGCCTTCCCCTCTGGCATGACCCAATAGGTGAGGTAGGAGAGGAACCCCCTGACAAGTGGAGGTTGGAGCTATTTTACTGTCTATGTATTTCTAATGCTTTGACATCTTGGGCTTTACTTACCTTGGAGAGATTGCCCCTCCCTCCTCGAGATAGCCAATTCCTGGAGATAGTAATAAACTCATCTGCTAGTATAGCTTTTATATGCAAACCAACCAGTCCAGAGTCTATACCCCAACTATCTCCTTACTGGACTGTCACGGGGCTCTCACGTGCTGGGCTACCACCCAGCTCCTCAACCCAGGGCCAGGTTCCAGGCAACAAGGGAAGCTCCTATGCCCCAGAGCCTGCTGAAATTATCAAAACCAGCCAATCCTAAGCCTCCTTACCCTCCTAACCCTTTCCCATTTCTTCCAATGGAAACCATAATAAAGGCCCTTGTCATATCCCCCTTACTCCTTCTGCCTTCTGACTGATCCTGCTACTTCCCCATGTGACCCTGCACAGCATGGCATGCTTCCTCCTCTTGGGAACTGTGAATAATAACCCATCTTTCAAATGGCAATCTTTTTTGATCTGTTGGCCACCCCATACCTAGCAAACAATAAAACCTGCATTTAAAATCTGTTATCTCACGCCGGGCGCGGTGGCTCAAGCCTGTAATCCCAGCACTTTGGGAGGCGGAGACGGGCGGATCACGAGGTCAGGAGATCGAGACCATCCTGGCTAACACGGTGAAACCCCGTCTCTACTAAAATACAGAAAACTAGCCGGGCGAGGTGGCGGGCGCCTGTAGTCCCAGCTACTCCGGAAGCTGAGGCAGGAGAATGGCGTAAACCCGGGAGGCGGAGCTTGCAGTGAGCTGAGATCTGGCCACTGCACTCTAGCCCGGGCAACAGAGCAAGACTCCGTCTCAAAAAAAAAAAAAATCTGTTATCTCAAATACTTTTTCAGCCTCAAAGAGACAGCCTGAATGAGGTCTCTGCCTTCCCATAAGTTCTGACAATTAGAGAACGTATTATTTCCCAGAGAAGGCAATGTAGTATTAACTTAAGAGAAAAGTAATAGCCAAACTTTACTTAATATGGATTATCACCCTGGGATCTCAAGCAATACTAAGAATTACTACATTACCCTTAATAAACTAAAGTTCAAAGATAAAAGTAGTTTTTCCAGTGTCACAGAGGCACATACATAGAAGAGGTGAGACTCAAAACTCAAACTTTCCAGTCCTTCCTTTGAGTCCTGTTTCAGTCCCGCTTCTTCCATCATGGTCTTCCAAATATGCTAACATCTTTTTCAAATTTATATTGTATAATATTATCACTTCCTTCGTACTCTAAAGAAAAAGTATGGCAGTCTTGTCAGTGAGGGCCATTGAATGATTCCACAATGAAAAATAGCGGAAATGTATCTAGACACCTCAACAGTAACATAACCCTGGGGAAATGGATGTAGACATGGCAAAAGATTCTCAAGACAGAGAAAAAATTGCAGATGTTTATAAGATCTGTTTTTTTTGAGACAGAGTCTTGCTCTGTTGCCCAGGCTGGAGTGCAATGGCACGATCTCGGCTCACTGCAACCTCTGCCTCCCAGGTTTAATCGATTCTCCTGCCTCAGCCTCCTGAGTAGCTGGGATTACAAGTCCGTACTGCTATGTCTGGCTAATTTTTTTTTTTTTTTTTTTTTAAGGAGAGATGGGGTTTCACCATGTGGGTCAGGCTGGTCTTGAACTCCTGACCTTGTGATCCACCTGCCTTGACCTCCCAAAGTGCTGGGATTATAGGTGTGAGTCACCATGCCCGGCTAAAGATCTGATCTTTAATAAATGGGTAAAAACCTTTAGAAATTTCTTCTTTCTGAAATCCCATTCTTTGGTTATGAGACCCCCGGAGCTACAAAGAACAGGACTGCCTATGAAGAAGACTGGCAAAAGTAACTGGCAGTTATGAAGAACCACAAGATGAGAAGGAATAATTCAGTTCAATACTATACACATCCAAATGAGCGTATAAAATAACATAATAAAATTGTTATTGAATGTCAGCAAGTAGAGAAATGCATTGTAAAGATGTTAAGACCCATGTGGTCAGTATTGATTATTGTTTTTGAGGGGAACACTTCAGGAAAAATAATTGAAAAATTAGCACAATATTAAACAAAATGTAGTTTATGGGTCCTACTGCAGTTTGGGTTCCAACTAATTTAAGCAAGAAAGAGGAAAAGTTGGGAAAGAATGGGGAGAGAAAAACAACGAGGTAAATCAAATGATAAAAACCAAATGATGAGAGTCAGATTGTGAGTGTGGGGGAAAGATGGCTGGATAAAGGGGCTTCAGTGCAGCCAGCAAGGGGTTAAAGGTGCGGTTTGAGGAGGGCATCTGGAAGCTGTTAAGAATTTCCACAAAGGGTGGGCAAGAAGAAACAGCTTGCATGACCAGAGGACCTCAGCTGGATATCAGGAAGAATTTCCTGACCGTAAATGTCAAGAGTTCTCGTTTACAGGATCAAAAGGAGCCTTCTGGGATATGCCTATCTTAGGAGTATTTTTCAGCCTCAAGCGAGGAGCTGTTTGGGTGGTTTTCTGTAGCCCTGGGATGGACTGGGTGACCGCCACAGAATCCCTTGGTCTCGTTGCTAAAGGGCACGCCTTACACTGGGGCTTTCACAGTGTGGTTGCCAGCAGCTGACTCCCACCCAGGGGCTGTGGAGTTTTCCCCACAGAAAGAACAACTGAGCCTTTCACTCCCTGTTCCTCACTTGGACCAGTCCTTAGGTACATCTGTGGTTTTTCAGCTCTTCAGCACTTAGGCACTTTCCTCCTGAGCCAAGGGCCTCCTGGGAACAATGCAGCATCTGTGTGTTGATAGTAACAGCCTGTGGGCCAGAGTCACTCAGCCAAGCTCTCCTTTTGCCCCACAGGAGCTGGATCGCATACCTTACCTGCAACAATCCAAGGCTTAGTCAGCCTCAGCCCGTCCCACTGCCAGTGCCCTCCTTCTCCTATCTGCTCCTCAACATTTCGCCTAATTTGCTTCCTAGCTCCGTTGCCACATTTGTTCCAATCCTTATGCAGGATGGTCTCTATTTTCCACCCATCCCACCCACAGCGTGAACAATAACATGTTAGTGGCTTATGGCCCGACACTAAACAGTGGGCACTGCAGAGTGAGGAACATGCTGCTTAGTTGGGCAGCTGGGTATTTACAAAAGGTTTGGCCTACAAAGAGATGCCAGTCTTTTCCTATAACATGATTGCCTTTTGTTTATTATGCAGGTTGTTGATTTACATGGGGAGTTGGAGATGCCAACCAAGCATGGAGTTTTCACATGGTCTATTTCTGCTGAGTTCAGAGACTTTGAGACAGCTTTTAACTTCTGGCAAAAAGACAATTTCAGAAAGGTGTTTAAAACCATCCTTTGGTTTTTGATCCTGAGTCAGAGACGGACATGTGCTTATGAAAGAAGGTAGAGTTTCAACCCTTAGGTAACCTTAAAAGAGCACAAACTATGTTGTGTGTAAGTCATGTGCAGTACACAAACTTGATGTTAAATACAAATTGGAACAGTCTTTCTCTAGGAATGCCTCTCCTTCATAGAGGCATCACAGTGAGTCTCTTAAAGCCTTGATGTAGGTGTGTTATGGATGGGTTTTTCAGAGGATGAATGCACAATAGTAAGGACATTGGGTAGGGAGTGAGGATAGGACATTTAAAAGAAGGAAGAAGAGAAAGTGAGATTTTAAGAAAGGAAATGAAGCTCTGTGTGTGTGTGTGTGCGCGCGCGCGCGTGTGTGTGTGGTTGGCAGGCCTGGTGATCCTGTTGTTTAGTGTCTCTGAGATCTGAGTTGTGCCTTTTTATTTTGCGTAAAGTAGGTACTTGGTCATATGCAGCACCAAGGAGAAGTCAGAGTTCCACCTTTGGAGTCTTTTCTTCTGATTCATGATTTTCTTTCTGGAAAACATTATAACAATGATATTTAGATTAGTAAACTGAGCTGTTTAATTACTCCTGGAAGTCCTAAATCCATCTTTAATTTTTATCTCATGAACCCTTTTATATGAAATTTGATTTGTTGCCCATTAATACTTTAAACTAAATGCTGAAGTCCAAAATTCAGCCTCTGAATATGCAAGCCCTTTCCAAACTTGCTTTTCTAGTTCGTGTCTCACGGCTATACCCTAACAAGCATCCTGACTCTTGCCACTATATCCTCATAGACTTTTGCTTTTAATCAAATCTAGTAGAGCTCAAATAATTTTTTTAACTTTAATTGTTTTGCTTTTATTTTGTTTTAATTGACACAATAGTTATGTTTTATGGGGTATAGACTGATATTTCTATACATGTGTACAATGTTTAATGATCAAATCAGGACAATTAGCATATCCATTGCCTCAAATATTTATCATTTCTTTGTGTTGGAAACATTCAAAATCTAATCTTCTAGCTATTTGAAAATGTATAATAAATTGTTCTTAATTACAGCCACCTTGTAGTGCTACAGAACACCAGATATTCCTCCTATCTAGCTGCACTTGGTATCCATTAGCCAACGTTTGGGTCTCCTCCCTCTCTGAGCCCAAAGAATTCTTATTCAACAGGAAATAAAAGGGACATAGAAGGAAAACAATTTGTTTTACCTGCAGTCTCACACTTACCAACAATTTTCCACTTAGGAATCCATCACAAAAGTTTTGCACACGCTCTATGGAAACTTCTACTGTGGGTAGTGTATCCCACTCATCATCTAGAGTCCGGTAAATTGCCAAAGCTGGCAGTTGAGACTTCTTTAATTTGAAAAATGATATCACCTTCCCATTTTCTTTCCTACCACTGTCCACCAGAATAAAGAGAATCTGCAGTTGGGGAAGTGTGAAAGAAAAAGTTTTATCTGAGGTCCGTGGATAAAGAGATACCTTGTAATTGTTACGGCTTACACTGATTGAATTTATGGTCTGCACCATGCAATTGAAATCTTGAGTTAAAATAAATTTTTTGCAGCCATAATAAAGAATGAAATCATGTCTTTTGTGGGAACATGGATGGGGCGGGAGTCTATTATCCTTAGCAAACTAACACAGGAAGAGAAAACCAAATATCTCATGTTCCCACTTATAAGTGGGAGCTACCAGTGAAATAAAAGAGGATAGAAACAAATGGAAGAACATACCATGCTCTTGGATAGGAAGAATCAATACTGTGAAAATGGCCCTACTGCCCAAGGTAATTTATAGATTCAATGCCATCACCATTAAGAATAGAATCCCCATTAAGAATGCAATCCCCATTGGATGACTTTCTTCACAGAATTGGAAAAAATTGCTTTAAAGTTCATATGGAACCAAAAAAGACCCCACATTGCCAAGACAATCCTAAGCCAAAAGAACAAAGCTGGAGGCATCACGCTACCTGACTTCAAACTACACTACAAGGCTACAGTAACCAAAACATCATGGTACTTGTACCAAAACAGAGATATAGACCAATGGAACAGAACAGAGCCCTCAGAAATAATATCCCACATCCACAGCCGTCTGCTTTTTGACAAACCTGACAAAAACAAGAAATGGGTAAAGGATTCCCTATTTAATAAATGGTGCTGGGAAAATTGGCTAGCCATAAGTAGAAAGCTGAAACTGGATCCTTTCCTTACTCCTTATATGAAAATTAATTCAAGATGGATTAGAGACTTAAATGTTAGACCTAAAAC
Organism: Rhinopithecus bieti; assembly: GCF_001698545.2. Lineage (NCBI taxonomy): Eukaryota > Metazoa > Chordata > Mammalia > Primates > Cercopithecidae > Rhinopithecus > Rhinopithecus bieti. Next base: position 2,568,276 of record NW_016803311.1, read on the forward strand.
CATAAAAACTC
>NW_016803311.1:2568863-2572103 GCF_001698545.2 Rhinopithecus bieti
GCCATCAGAGAAATGCAAATCAAAACCACAATGAGATACCATCTCACACCAGTTAGAATGGCAATCATTAAAAAGTCAGGAAACAACAGGTGCTGGAGAGGATGTGGAGAAACAGGAACACTTTTACACTGTTGGTGGGACTGTAAACTAGTTCAACCATTGTGGAAAACAGTGTGGTGTCTAGAACTAGAAATACCATTTGACCCAGCCATCCCATTACTGAGTATATACCTGAAGGATTATAAATCATGCTGCTATAAAGACACATGCACACGTATGTTTATTGAAGCACTATTCACAATAGCAAAGACTTGGAATCAACCCAAATGTCCATCAGTGACAGACTGGATTAAGAAAATGTGGCACATATATACCATGGAATACGATGCAGTCATAAAAAAGGATGAGTTCGTGTCCTTTGTAGGGACATGGATGCAGCTGGAAACCATCATTCTCAGCAAACTATTGCAAGAACAGAAAACCAAATACTGCATGTTCTCACTCATAGGTAGGAATTGAACAATGAGATCACTTGGACACAGGAAGGGGATCATCACACACCAGGTCCTATTGTGTGGAGGGTGGGGGAGGGATAGCATTAGGAGATATACCTAATGTAAATAATGAGTTAATGGGTGAAGCACACCAACATGACACATGTATACATATGTAACAAACCTGCACGTTGTGCACATGTACCCTAGAACTTAAAATATAAAAATAAAAAAGGCAGATATTTGCAAAAAAAAATAATAATAAGTGGGAGCTAAATGATGAGAACTCATGAACACAAAGAAGGGAAAAACAGACACTGGGGTCTACTTGTGGGTGGAGAGTGGGAGGAGGGAGAGGAGCAGAAATTATAACAATTCGGTGCTGGGCTTAATGTGTGGGTGATGAAATAATCTGGACGCCGCCGCCTCATAACACAAGTTCGCCTACATAACAAGCCTTTACATGTACCCCTGAACTTAAAATAAAAGTTAAAACAATGAATTTCCTGTTATTTTGTGTTGTGTTGGTGTTTTATCAGTTTGACGAGATTGATTGAATTTTAAGAATATCGAATTGGAAAATACTTTAGTGATTATCTAAGAAAGGAAGTATAGCCTGGAGCAGAGAACACGTTTTAAATTCTGCCTCTGGTACTCTCTAGGTACGTGAGTTTGGGTACATTGCTCAGCCTCTCCGAGACTCAATTTTCTCATTGGCAAAATGGGCTTTTGGTGGGGGAACTTAAATGAGGTAACGCATTAATATTTTTATTCAGCTTTTGGCATAAAGTAAGTGTTTGATAAATGTAAACTATTTTATATTATTAAATCAAACTTTCAACCCAAAGTAGAAATCTTCTTTATAGTATTCTGATCAGATGACTGTCTACTTTCAGTAACACTAAATACTTCTAGTGTTAGAGAACCAACCATCAGAAAGGCAGTTTATTTTATTACCAGACAGGAAGATATAATTATATATGCCTTTAATGTGATAAAATACAACATCTCTAGTTCTGAATAATGTGATTTATTATGTCCACTTCTTGCTTTGCTATCTTCTAACCGTAGTTGTTTTCCTTATTTATCTCTGCTTCCTAGCCCCATCTCCCTTTTCCTAGTGTCCTAGTGGTGCGTATGCAATAGAATATTCCCATTCTTGCCTTACCTTCCCCTGGAAGAGCTTGGCTGCCTTCTGGTATCTGTGCATGTTCTCTTCATACTCTGGGGAGGCCTTGTTCATTATCAGGAGGAGATGAATCTGAATTACACTGTTGAATAGCCCAATCACAGTCTGGCAAGTTGAAATGTGTTACAGTAGAGTGAAAGAGAGAGAAAGAATGCATTAGTACCTGGGAAGGAAGGAGTGAATAGGTAGATTGAAATATAACTGAGAGCTGGCCACTGGTAACACAAATGGAACTAACTTCCAAGATGGCTCTCAGTAAGTCTCACCGTCTTGTTTTCATGCAACTGTGTAAATCCTTCCTTCCCACACCGAATGGGACGGAACTGAGTAACCAATACAATGTTGCAGAAATGATGGAGTGTGACTTCCAAGGTGAGTCTTGAAAGACATTACAGTCTCTGCTCTTCTCTGTATCTCTCACTCTGAGGAATACCAGCCCCAATGTAGGGCACTCAAGCAGTCCTCTGAGGAGAAACACATGGCAAGGAACTAAGTCCTTCTGCTACTAGCCAGCATTGACTTGCCAGTCATGTGAGGGAGCCATCTTGGAAGCAGATCCCAAGCTCCAGTCGAGCCTTCAGATGACTGCAGCCCTAAGCAATGACTGCAACCTCCCAAGAGACCTTAAACCAGAAGCACCTAACCCTAGCCACCCCAAATTGGATGACCTGCAGAAACTGTATGAGATTATCAATGTTTTGTATTTGAAACTCCTAAGATTTGGAGTAATCTGTTTTGCAGCAATAGACAACTAATACACTATGCAACATATTAGTCACTTTGTTTCAGCCTTGCTTCTTGTTTTAAGACTAGTCAGAGACACTTAAAATGTAGCCTTTGAGTACATATTAGTATTTCATACTTACTGAGTGTTCATTATGTGGAAGGCACTGTCTCCAACTCTTAATGAATAATAAGTAATTTAATCTTCAAGGTCCCAGTTTTTCAAATGAGGAAACTGAGGCACAGGTAGACTAAGTAATTCTCTCAGAGTCAAATAAATGGCAAACAGGGATTCACACGAGCTGGTCTAGCTCCAGAGTTCGTGCTCTTGATCATCAGGATGAACTGCCTCATGCACAGTGGATAGCAAAACCCCACATAAACCAACTCAGTCCCAAATGTGTCTGAACCAGTGTACCAAAGGTCAGCAGAAGGTGAGCTCTTCAGGAGACCAGAAGCATTGACCCTTGTTTTGCTGATTAGAGATGGTGATTTTCCATGAAGTTGTCAATGACTTAGAGGAGTGGAACAGCCACCAGAGACAGGAGAAGAAAAAGAGAGGAATCCACGGCACTGGTTCCCTTCATTTCACTGTCCTAAAATAATGCTGCAAGTCTATTTTAAACCGATCTCATTTCTTTTCACTTCTAAATTCAGAAAGCACTGCTACAAAACTAGTGTGTGCGCAGGAAGACAGAACATGGTGGGTTAACAAATCTTTGGGCAGGGTCTTAGGAGGATGCGGAAGGGAGCCGCTAGGCAGAATTCTTCCTGAAGATACACACTCTTGTAGAGATTGTCCAGCTCTTTTTTTTTTTTTTTTTTTTTTTTTTT
>NW_016803311.1:2573624-2585442 GCF_001698545.2 Rhinopithecus bieti
GAGTAGCTGGGACTACAGGCGCCCACCACCTCGCCCGGCTAGTTTTTTGTATTTTTTAGTAGAGACGGGGTTTCACCATTTTAGCCAGGATGGGCCCGTCTCGGCCTCCCAAAGTGCTGGGATTACAGGCTTGAGCCACCGCGCCCGGCCAGCTCTTTTGGCTGCCTACCGTATGTAGGCAAGGAGGGCCAAGTGGGTCTTTTCCTAAAGATTTCTCCATGGATTTTAAAATCAAGTTTTAGATTTTTCATTTTGGAGATTGGATGATACATGATTTACTCTTATTTTACTAAATCCTGCTACTTAAATTTAGAGCATTCATTCACCGTTCTAAAGCTGAGATGGAGGATAATTCCTGGGAAGAGTAAAGAAATAAAAACGACTATGTCAAAAGGTACAGTTATCTTAGCAGAAGGGATTGGCCACAGCCGAATGGATTAGTTTAATCCTAACAGACACGTTGACGCCAAGTACTGAGTGTGTGCATTAAAAGTGCGTGGCAGGTCAGGTGCATGGCTGGGATTTTCTGCCCAGTTGCTGCTGGTGCAAACCTTTGCACCAGAAGCAGATGAGAAACAGCTATAGTAGAATGGGCAGTTCTCCAAATGAGAAAAATATTACTTTCAGGAAATAAAAAAAGGAACAATAGAAATTGAACTTGCTTCTTTAAAGAAATTCTTACTGAATTTTCTCTTGATATAATCTGCCTTCACCAATAATATGGAACTTAAAAAATATGTCATTGTTCTGCAAAATGAGAGACAGATCAGGCATAAGAAACAAGGAAGGTCAGTGCGTGCCCCTGCCTTAGCTAGCCTGCAAAATGCCATGACACAGAGGCCATAGCCCAGGGATGAAAAGATCATCTTTCTGGCCCCACATAGAGAAGAACACCTTTTTGATTATTACTGCCAATACCCCAGGGGCATACGTGTTTGGAGCCTTAGCAGAAGTGGAAATAGAATCAGCAACTCCAGAGAGATAAAGATAAAGATGGTGTGAGAGGTAGGCCAGAATTTAGTCAACAAGAAAAGGGGTGTTTTCTGTTGAAGGCAGTGTAGGTAGGGCAATAGACAAACTACAGGATTCAGTCACAGGGACCAGTCATAAAAAAGCAAGGGCAACTACATAGGCTGTCTCTGAAGCTCGAATTCCTAGCCATAGGGCTTTGAAGGAGTTACTTAAATTTTCTAAACTCCCATTTCCTCTACTGTAAAATGGAAGTGGCAAAATGTGCTAATGCATCAGTTATATTTTGTCCCTTAAATTATGCCTTTTCTATTTACTCATGATGTGACCTTGAATAATGTCATCACTTGGATCTTGAATATTCTCCTCTATAAAATGGGCACAATAATTTCCTCTCTTCTACCTCAACAAAAATCAATGTGAGGAATAAATGGGAAAATGAGGGTGAAAGGGCTCTGTAAGTTCTCAAAAATCATACCATGCATGTAAAGTACTGTTATTAGAGAATAGAAGGTACAGCGTTTTGAGCTGATGTCGATCACTAGAAATTAATACTCTGTAAGATTCTATAATCTACGTCAGGGAAAATAAGGATGGGACACATAAGATAATTCTATGGACTGTGTTATAGTCTATAGCGAGTGTTAGAAGGCCAGATGGTGATCAGGACAGGTGGAGCACCACCTTTACCCAGACTGCATGCAGCATGCAACACCAGAGGAAGACACACCAGGAGAGAAGCCTGAGGCATGGTGAGGGTGTGGGCACGTGCTAGTCAATGCATGGTTTGCAGCTGCTGCCAGAGTAGGAGCTGTTTGTTACTGGTCTATAAGGAGGTACATACAGAAAATGAAATGTGTGTTTAGAAACAATTACAGAAACTTTACGCTGTTGTGACATCCAAATATGTGATCAGTGAGCTTCATTTAACATTTTTTTTTGTCTTTCATTTACTCTTATTTTATTTTAGGCACACACCATTGTACCTGGTAATTTTTAAAGTTTTTGGTAGAGACAAGGTCTCGCTATGTTGCCCAGGCTGGTCTCAAACTCCTGGGCTCAAGCGATCCTCACGCTTTGGCCTCCCACAGTGCTGGGATTACAGTTGTGAGCCACTGCATCTGGCCTTGAGTCAGTCACCTTAACTTTGCATTCTGGTTCTCTTTCTTACTAGCAGTGTGATAGTTCATTTAACTTTTCTCTGCATTTTGTTTAACAGGAACAAGTTAAATCTTAAAAAGGTATAGGAAGGATAGTAACATAAACAATACAGTAGGTGTTGAATTAATGGCAGTTTCTGTCATTACTGGTTGAAGAACTGGAACTCTGGGAGGAAGAGACCTCTGTTATGAAGACCAGTACCTTTCCTGACTCAGGCTCTGAAGGGGCTGAGAACAGGAAATAATGTTTACCACAGGGTTGTACTCTGTCACCATGTGAAGGCTGTTGATTTCAATGAAACGGCTCAATTTGGTGGCATCAATGCTTTCAGTGTCTTCATCCTCTAAATTCAGTTGTTCATTGTCTACCTGGGTAACAAAAAACAGAATAAAGTCACTATTCCATCTTTTTTTCATGTATTGATAAACGTCTTTGGACCTCCATGTGACAGGCACTGATTAAAGCTCTGAAGACCAAAAGATAAGTAAGAAAGTTTCCCTGCCCTAGAAGGACAAACTGTCCTGTAGAATCCAGATGTCATCACAGGATAATCACAGGCCCATATGTCACCTAAGGAAGAGCAGAAAAGCTTCAAGGAAGAAGTTACTCCTGAAAAGTGGCTAAGCCTTCATCAGATAAATGAGGATGAGGAAGGAGCTTTAAATAGAGAACCGTATTTACAAATACTGTGAGATGTGAGAGGTTGTGGTCTCGAAGCTGCCGTTAGTTCACTGTGACCCTAGCAGATGTGATGTGAGAGTTGCAGAGAGACAAGGTTAGAGGGATAAGGAGGAGCAAATTTGGAAGTGTCTGGAAGCCAAGGCAAGTAGATTAAATTCTATCTGAGGGCAAGGGGGGCCATTGGCAAGGTCAGATTTGTGTTATATTTATGCACCCTTTTACTGTGAAATAAAACACGTGTGGAGAAAAATATAACACAGTATAAACATTTGCTGTAAAGCTCAGCAAATTATCACAGAGAAAACTACTGTAGAATCACCACCCAGGTTAAGAAACAGAATATTGCTAGAACCCCTGAAGTCCTTGTGCTTCCTTCTAATTTATAATTCATCCTTTTTTTTTTGCCAAAGGTATGCTGACTTTTATGTTGACCATTTTCATTCTTTGTAGCTTTACCACTTAAAGATCCTTCTTTTAATGCTATAGTTTAGTTTTACCTTATTTTTTAACATTGAATACATGTAAACAAACCATTTTTTTGTCTCTTTGGTTTAACATTTTGATTATAAGTCATTCATGTTATTGCATGTAGCTGTTGTTTGTTCATTTTCCTTGCTGTATAATATTCCATTGTCTGAATAAACACAATTTATTTATTCATTTTACTACTGATGAACATTTTGATTGTATCTAGTCATTAAGACAATGCTGCAATGAACACTTCTTGACTTTTGGTGCATATATGCCTCTGTATCCACTGAGCATATACCTCAGATTGGGATTTTTGATTATAGAATATGTACATATTTAACTAGTAGAAAATGCCAAGCTATCTTCCAAAGTGGATAATAACTTGCACATACCAGTACTGTGTGTGAAAGGTCCCATTGCTCCACATCCTTGTCAACATTTGCTATTGTCAGTTTTTCTAATTTTACTGATTTTGGTGGATATGGTTATATCTCAGTGGCTTTAATTGCATTTCTCTCATTAACAGTTAATAATAATTTAAGGATATGAGGACAATTAAAGATAATTTCCCTCTTTATTCTCTTTATGAAGTGTTTATTCATGTTGCTTGCCCATTTTCTTTTGTCTATCTTTTCTTTCTGATTTGAATGTGTTTTTATATATGCTGGATATGAGTCCTTTGTTGGTTCCATAGTGCATGTATTTTCTTACTAGGGCTTCTCTTTTAATAGTTACTGCATATGAAAGAAGGTAATTTAAACATAGTCAAGGTTATCATCTTTATAGCTAGTGTGTATTTTTTCATTTTGTTTTATTTAAGAAATCTTTGACTACCCAAAGGTCATGAAGATATTCTCCTATATTTTCTTTCTCAACATTATCTTTCACAATAGATCTAAAATCCACTTGGAACTCATTTTTCTTCTTAAAACGGATGCAAGTTAGGCCAGCAGTGGTAACTCACACCTGTAATCCCAGCACTTTGAGAGGCTGAGGCCAGTGGATCACCTGAAGTCAGGAGTTCAAGACTAGCCTGGTCAACATGGTGAAACCCCGTCTCTACTAAAAGTATAAAAATTAGCGAGGCGTTGTGGTGCATGCTTGTAATCCCAGCTACTCGGGAGGCTGAGGCAGGAGAATCACTTGAACCCAGAAGGCAGAGATTGCAGTGAGCCGAGACCACACCATTGCACTCCAGCCTGGGTGGAAAAGTGAAACTCTGTCTCAAAAGAAAAAGGATGCTAAGATCCTTGATTTTTGTATTACTCTTCTCTAAAGTGAGTATTAAAGTCTCCCTCTTTCTGATTGCTTACATTAATTGGGGCATTGGTCTTCTCCTGTCCTGGGTTTTTCTGGTTCTCAGGCCTTCAGATTCAGACTGGAATCTACACCATTGGTGCTTCAGCCCTCAGGCCTTCAAACTACAACACTGGCTTGTCTGGGTCTCCAGCTCACAGGCAGTAGATGGTGAGACTTTTCAGCCTTCATATTTGTGTGAGCCATTATCTTATTAAAAGAATCTCTTAATATGTATATTCATATATATAATCTTTACCATATAACATATATGTAATTTGTATTATTTTTATGTAATATTTACTATGTAATAGCTATCTATAATCTATTATCTATCATCTATCTATCTATCTATCTATCTATCTATCTATCTATCTATCTCCTGTTGATTCTGTTTCTCTGGTGAGCAAAGAAACAGAAAAACAGAACCAATCCTATTGCAAATAATACTGCTATGCCATTAGCTTTACTACTTTTATTGTTATTGACAAATTGGTGAAAACTTTTCTTAGTGTTTGAAGTCTTTTCCTATTTTATTATGCTTTACTTTTAACCTACTATTCAGATTTGTACATGTTTATGGGGTACAGTGTGATGTTTCAATACATGTATATATTGTGTAAACTATTAAATCATAGTATTTAGCATATCTGTTGCCTCAAACATTTGTCATTTCTTTGTGATGAGAACATTAAAAAATAATTTCTTCTAGCTATTGTGAAATTCCAATACAATATTGTTAACTCTACTCACCCTACTGTGCAATAGAATACCTAAACTTATTCCTTTCATCTAACTGTAATTTTGTACTTACTAACCAATTTCTCCCCGTCCCCACTTCCCTCTTCCCTCCCCACTTCCCCCTCTACTCCCCAGCCTTCCATAACCACTATTGTACTCTCTATTTCTATAGATCCACTTTTTTAGATTGCTTGTATGAGTGAGATCATGTGATATTTGTCTTTCTGTACAAGGCTTATTTCACTTAACATAGTGTCCTCTGGGTCTATCTGTGCTCCTACACATGAGAGAACTTCATTCTTTTTTATGGCTGAATAGTGTCTATTGCATATATGTACTGCATTTTCTCTCTCCATTCATCTGCTCACAGACACGTAAGTTGATTCCGTTTCTTGGCTATTGTGAATAGTGCTGCAATGAACATGGGAGTGCAGGTATCTCCTTGACATACTATTGATTTCATTTCCTTTGGATGTATACCCAATAGTGAAAGTGCTGGATCCTATGGTAGTTCTATTTTAAAATTTTTGAGGAATGTTCATACTGTTTTCCATAATGCTATACTAATTTACATACCCATTAACAGTGTATAAAAATTCTTTCTCCACATCCACACCAGCATTTGTTACTTTTTGTCTTTTTGGTGATAGCCATTCTAATTGGGATGAGGTGATATCTTATTGTGGTTTTCCAGTTTTTAATTAAAAAACATGTAGAAAGCAACCCCTGACCTGACCTATGTGCTCCTTTTCTCCCCAGAAGGAGCTTATCATTGTTAGAGATGTTTGAACCAGAGCAACTCCATCATGAATAGGAGCTAGGAAAAATGAGCTGAGACCTACCAGGCTGCATTGCAAGATGGTTAAGACATTCTAAGTCACAGGATGAAATCGGCACAAGATACAGGTCATAAAGACCTTGCTGATAAAACAGGTTGCAGTAAAGAAGCTGGCCAAAACCCACCAAAATCAAGATGGTGATGAGCATGACTTCTGGTCGTCCTCCGTGTTACCCTCCCACCAGCCCCATGACAGTTTACAACGGCCATGGCAAAGTCAGGAAGTTACCCTGTATGGTCTGAAAAGGTGAGGCATGGATAATCCATGTGATCAAGAAATAACCATAAAAATGGACAACCAGCAGCCCTTGGGGCTGCTCTGCCTATGGGGTAGCCATGCTTTCATTCCTTTACTTTCTTAATAAACTTGCTTTCACTTTATTCCGTGGACTCACCCTGAATTCTTCCTTTTGCAAGATCCAAGAACCCTCTCTTGAGGTCTGGATCAGGACCCCTTTTCACTAACATCTTTCTGAAGACCGTGGAAGGAACTATAGTGAGAAAACCGGCTGACCCAAAGCCTAACTTCGGGTAAGTTATTGGGTCCAGTTACATCATGAATTAAGGGTCATTCCATGTTTTGACGTTTCCAAGATATCAAATCCTATTATTTGGCCAATTTTAAATTTGAAAGTAGCAAAAAATACATAGAAATCTATACATTTCCTCCTTAGAAGGCTCTAAATGCACTCATAAGTTTGATATGTAGAATTTTGTCATTCAGTTCAAAATGCTTCCTCATTTTTTGTTCTTAATTCTTCTCTAAACTATTAGTTATTTAGAAGTGTATTTCTTAATTTTAAAATGTAAGATATTCTGGTTATATTCTTATTGATTTTTAGCTTTATTTTTATATTTTATTTTATTATTTATGTCTTTAAAATTAAGTATATTTTGCAGTTTTTGAATACAGTATTCTACAAATGTTTATCAGGTCACTTGGTGAATTTTATAGTGGAAATTTTCTATATCTTTCTTTTTTTTAACCAACTTATTTTATTTAAAAGTGTGTTGGGGCTGGGCGCAGTGGCTCACGTCTGTAATCCCAGCACTTTGGGAAGCCGAGGAGGGCGGATCACAAGGTTAGGAGATCGAGACCATCCTGGCCAACATAGTGAAACCCTGTCTCTACTAAAAATACAAAAAATGAGCCAGGCATGGTGGCGTGCACCTGTAGTCCCAGGTACTCAGGAGGCTGAGGCCGGAGAATCACCTGAACCTGGGAGGCAGAAGCTGCAGTGAGCCAAGATCATACCACTGCACTCCAGCCTGGGCAACAGAGCAAGACTCTGTCTCCAAAAAAAAAAAAAAAAAGAAGGGTGTTAAATTTTTCTATTATGTTGTGACTTTAACCATCTTTTCATTCAATTTTGTCAGTTTGTGTTTATATAGTATCAGGACATGTATTTGATAAATGCAAAATTTAGAATTATTAAATCTGTCTGGCAAATTGAAACTGTCATTATGAACTGTTATTCTTTATCTCTAGGAATGCTTGTTGCCTGATAGTCTACTTTATTTGGTATTAATATATTCATATCTTTCTTTTGGAAGTGTTTGTATGGTATAGCTCCATCCTGTGTTTTACTTGTATCACTTGCAGAAGGCACATAGTTGCATTTTTCAATCCAGTGCCTGATAATCTTTGTCTTTTAACTGGATTATTTCCATGAAATGAAATTACTGATGTATTTAATTATGCATTTTCCATTGGTTCTATGTGTTCCAAATTCTATTTTTCTTTATTTCTGGCCTACTTTTGAATTGACTGAGTACTATATATTATTTTCTTCTTTCCCTTTATTGGCTTAGAAGTTACATAGGCTTTAATTACTTCCTCAGGGATTGCCAGAATACATTATACAACATGCATTTTTTTCACTTATCAGAACCTAATATTAATTGGCAATTTCAGCTTCTTCTTAGACAATGCAGACATTAGAATATTCAAACACAGTTTACCTCTTTTAAATTCAATTTTCTGGTTCTACATTCAAGACTTACACAGGATTAGTGTCATGTGTTTTAATTCCAGATCTCACAGGATATGATTCGTTTTGTTATATCTTCAATATACACTTACATTTATGCACATATTTACATTTTAGTTTCTCTTTATTTATTCCTGTGTTTTTTAGCTTCTATGTGGGTTTTCTTTCCTCTGCTTAGAGAAGACATTTTACTATTTTCCTCAGTATGAGATGGATGTGTTGAGTGACAAATCCTCCCAATGTGGCTGTTTAATATGTATTTATATTCTGTTTAATTTTGAAGCCTGTTTTTGCTGAGGGTAGAATTATAAAGTTGGCAGTTATTTTCTTTCAGTATTTGAAAGATATAATGCTTTGTATTCTGCATTCCACTGTTGCTATTGAGAAGTCAGCTGTGAAGCTTATGGTTGTCCCTTTGTGATTATTTTGATGGTAATCTCTCTTTTCTCTGACTTCTTTTAACATTTTATCTTTTGTTAAGTTTTAGATGTACTATGGCAGGGCTAAGAGTGCATTATACGCATTCCACATGTATATATATTTGCATATGTGTAGGCATATGTGTGTATATTTGTGTGTGTGTGTGCATGTGTGTACATATGATCACTCTAATCCAATTTCAGGGGTTGAAATGATTTGCATCTGTGCTGCAGCCCTCAAGAGGGCTTATCTACTATGATTCATCCCTGTTTTTAGGTACAGCTGTGTAGGATTCGAAGGGTTGAAAGGTGTTGTACTAGATTCACTTCCTATTTCCCCTTGTGAGGCCTGGACTCCCACATTTAATTTTCAACTCCTGAGGATCTCAAAATGCAAATTTATTTCTTAGCTTCTTGGTTGCTTTTGGAACTGACCAAATCCCTCTAAACAAAAAGCAGTCCTCAATGCAGGGTTCATCTTTTTGGGTTTTCATTTTCTTCTAGATCTTGAGCTAGACATTTTCCCTCTTTTACTAGCTCTTTAATGCCTTCAGACACACACACACACACTCACACTTACACACACACATTCAGACACACACATTTTAACTTTTAAAAATAGTCTTTGGTAGAAAGGATTGTCTGGTTACATGATCCATTATCCCAGATTCGTATTTCAGAACAACCTTGCCACCACACTCAGATATACTGAAAGACAGGACTTCATTCTTCCAATCATTGTGCTCAGTTTTCTATTTCTTCTCCCCAGTCTACTTAAGCCTATAAAGACACAAAGATAGTGCCTCCACCATCCATAGATAGATCCAGGCCTACAGATAAAATTATTAGTGTCAGCTCCTGAACAGTTTTGTCCATTTCCTACAATAGTTTGCATCACTTTTGAGATCCTTGGGCCACCTGCCCTTGGACGTCTCCTTAACCCTTTTCCCTCCATGTGCTATCTGTGTAGGTCCTGCCCAGTCAGATCTTGCCTTGGATCAGAACCACCCTTTTGTCCCCAAGGTACTTTCTTCTAGTCTACCCAGTAAAATCAGAAGCAAATCTCACGTTAGTTAATGTAGGAGGGAATTCAGGCAAAGGGAAATTAAATTCACTAAACAGCAAGAATCCAAGATTGCTCTTTATTGTCATCCCAGTGATGATTCCTATTTCATCTCTTTTGTTCAAGAGGGTCTCCCATTGGGGTAACTGAAAGCAATAAAAACCTTGGAGATGTGCAATGGACCCCTTATGGTTAATTTTAATTCTGGATAGATCCAGTCATTCTCTTACAATCCATTTGTTTAATAATTATTTGCTGAGTGCCTGCTATATGCACTGAGGCACAAAATTGCAGCCATTCATTCAGATGGCAATTTAAGCACTCTTTATTTTAGGATTGCTTTACGCAATTTAAGTTTATGAAATCAATAAATGCCGAGGTACAGAAAAGTTTGTATTTCTAAAACAGAATTTTGAAACAAATCAAAACCACAGGGTAAAAATGAACTCCTTGGGTATATTTAATTGTTTAAAAATTCACAAAGTTTTGGAAAACTTGGGGGAAAAAAAAACAAAACGCATGAAAGCAAGAGAAAAGGTCTTAGGTGGATCCTTGCCCACCCTCCTACCACCTTCTTCTCCTTCCCTTGCCCGTATCAGGAAGAATGAGTAGAGAAATAAAATGAGCACACAAAAAATTGATATTTGCAGCTCCTCTGGATCCTTAATGCTGCTACCGACTTGTATTTCCAGCTGGCATGTCTCCTTCGTGCTTAAGGCTTTGCTATTGCAACCACCAAAATCATCATCATTATCATCACAATCAGGACTCATTTAATATTTGATGTGTCTAAATGCTTCCTGACTATTTTTCTAGGAACTCCTAGGCCTGGCGCATGCGCCTCAGCTGACATCGCTGTGCATGGACCAAGAATTCCCCCCTCTCTGTACTCTTTTCCTGGCAGTCCCTCATACTTCCCAGAACAGGGAGAACAGGAAAAGCCAGTTACTCTGGGTGTTTCTGGACTTAAAGAATGCACTAAATTGGAGGCAGAGCATGTTAACCGGTGATAACATTCTCTAAGAAGCAAAAGAGCTTTAATAAAAGCCACCCTCCTGCAGTCTCTCTAGTTTGTTGTACTTCTTTTAAGAAAACATGCCCGATCTTTCATTATTTCTTAAACTAATAAACTCTGGAACATTCATGTTTAGGGTTTTTGGAAGCAACATTTGAACAGGAAATCTCACTCTGTAAAGGGAATTATTTGCATAGTGCACTGGAAAGAAAATCCAACCCTAGAACCAAGAGTTGGAAAAACCTTTAAAATATCATTTTTCAGTTTTATGGAAAGAATTTTACTGAAAATATCATATTTTATTTGAGAGAAAAGAGGCATCAGAAGAAAAACAGAAATAGTAAACTGGAAAGATTGCTACCTTAAAATATAATTTTGAATTTCCTCAAGAGTATCTGAGGGAGTATTTTTTGTTATAGACACTGTATCATACCAAGAGATTTAATCACTCATTTTCTGTTCATTCATTAGTATTTCAGTTATATTCATTTGAATTCCCATGGATTTTTCTAACAACCCAGATTTTTATAAAATGTATTAAAATTGTCTTAGTTTACACCACAGTTATAGTAGTAAATGTCTTTGGTGGCACTGAGAAATCGTTTGTTAAACAAAGGTCCTCATGTCCTCGGTTTGTTTTTGTAAGCTGCTCAGCTTACCGTATATTTAGTAAATACATACTTTAAAAAAATGTTTCATCATGGACACAGGGAGGGGAAAATCACACACCAGGGCCTGTCGGGGGTATGGGGGGTTAGGGGAGGGAGAGCATCAGGACAAATAGCTAATGCAGGCAGAGCTAAAAACCTGGATGACGGGTAGATAGGTGCAGCAAACCACCATGGCACAAGTATACCTATATTACAAAGCTTCATGTTCTGCACATGTATCCTGGAACTTAAAATAAAATAAAATAAAATAAAATAAAATAGAATAAAATAAAAAATGTTGACCGGGCGCGGTGGCTCACGCCTGTAATCCCAGCACTTTGGGAGGCCGAGACGGGCGGATCACGAGGTCAGGAGATTGAGACCATCCTGGCTAACACGGTGAAACCCCGTCTCTACTAAAAATACAAAAACAAAACTAGCCGGGCGAGGTGGCGGGCGCCTGCAGTCCCAGCTACTCGGGAGGCTGAGGCAGGAGAATGGCGTGAACCTGGGAGGCGGAGCT
>NW_016803311.1:2585581-2609324 GCF_001698545.2 Rhinopithecus bieti
AAAAAAAAAAAAAAAAAAAAAAGTTTCATAATCTGAAACATAATCTTCTTGCATTTCTTATCAGTTTATCTCATGGACTAGTTTCTTGTGATTCTCTTTGTCCGGTGAGGTGTATTTCTTATCATAGTCACCCAATAAATAACTGTAAAAGGAATAAAGGATGACTGCACTGTGTTTTCATTACCATCCCATTAGGTCAAAGTTAGGTTAATTAGGTTTCTTAAAATAGTAATGATTGAAAAAAATCCAAAGCAGGGTAAACATTCAAATAATATTTCAAATTCCATTTTAGAACAGGCTCATAGTTCATTTAACCTGGAAATTCCATCTCTGCTAGGGCAACAATAAGAGTCCTATTGAAAAATTTGAGAGTTTCTCTGCTGTTACACTCACAAAAGACAGTCTGTGCCCTCAAACAGCAAGATTGTTATATGCAACTTATTATGGTTTCATGAATTTTACCTAAATTCTTCCTGATTACGTTTATATAGTTGGCCTGCACTATTTTTGAAGAATGTTATGTTGCATAAATACAGCATTGGCTGGCCTTTTATTGCTCCAACATTTCAAGCATGAGTAATATCAATTTATTGTTATTTTTTCAGTTAATCATTATTTCAGCTTATTTCTAAATATGTTCTTAAAATGGAAAATTTTGTAAATTTAGACAATATATAATGTCTAGATTAAACCTTGATAAATAATTCTGCAATTTGATTAAGGAGTGGTAGGAGGCTAGAGGAATAATTTAAGAGAAAATAGTTAAAAGAAAAAAAAGTAGGTTTTAAAATGAGGGACATTAGAGAGAATTCAGTGTAAAACAAAGTTTTTCTTCAGGGTGAAGTCCTTTAGAAAGCCACTATAGTATGGTAAAAAGGGTGTGATTTGTAGTCAGCAATACTGGGTATGAATCAGACATCTGTTGCTTCATAGTTGTGAGATTTTGGGCACCTAAACCGATCTCTCATGGAACTTTCCTTATTAAAAATGCAGGAATAATAAAAATTACTTCATCAGGTTCTTGTGTGAATTAAGTGGTCAAATATTGTAATAGTGCCTATCATAGATTAGGCTCTGAAAACAAACAATCGAACTGAACAGACTGGATCTGAAAAGAAAGAAGGTCCCAGAAAATTTTTCAATAGGTTCACATTTCCCAGTGTTGATGTTCCCTTTTCAAAAACAAAAAAAAGTTACTCCAAACTCTTGAATAATGGTCCTATTAAAATATATACTAAACTTTTGAAAGTGTAAACTGTGAAAAAAATGTTTATCTGAAAGCTGGCATGACGAAAGTTGAGCTTCTTCCAGCCCTGCCAATGAAGTAGGGCAGGAACCAGTTTGTTTGTTTTCTGGTATGGCACATAAATAATCTTGCCCACAGAGGTCCCAAGAGTTCACTTAGAGTAGGTCTGTCACTAGCGGTAAACAAAAATCAGATGTTAAAGAAGAGTGAAAAACTGAGAAGTCATCAAGGAGGCTTTATGAGGAATGAACTGTAAGCAGCACCAGTGCTCTCCCATTAGAGGATGTTAAGTCTATAGAGATGGTGAAAGCAACAGAGCTTGTTTTTCTTCCCCATATGCGTATCTTGGTGGTATTAAGCCTTTCAAATCAGGCCTTTATAAGACCTATGAACAAAAAACTGAGAAAGAAGTACTTGTGGAGTGTAGCTTATTAGAATTTTTGTGTTGAAGGATTCCTACCAGTGGTTCAATGGCAACATGAAAGGCATTTGCCTAACCTTCCATGTATTCCTTACCAAAGTTTTTCACAGAAGAATTTGATTTAATCTTATTTCACGCTGGTGAGAATGCAAACCAGCAACCACTGTGCAGGTGGGAAAGGGGTTGCTGAAGAGAGCTCACACAACCTCAGAGATGCTTTTGGAGGTGAGTTCAGTTCCCCAAGCACCTTCCGAGTGCCTTCAAGGAGCCAGAGGTGTATTATAGCCTTTGAATACAAAGATGAATAAGTCATAGTTTCCAACCTCGAATAGGTCATGGCCTAAGAGGGTAATAGAGGAGACAGATACATAAATATCTAGGCTGGGCACGGTGGCTCAAGCCTGTAATCCCAGCACTTTGGGAGGCCGAGACGGGCGGATCACGAGGTCAGGAGATCGAGACCATCCTGGCTAACACGGTGAAACCCTGTCTCTACTAAAAAATACAAAAACTAGCCAGGCGAGGTGGCGGGCGCCTGTAGTCCCAGCTACTCGGGAGGCTGAGGCAGGAGAATGGCGTGAATCCACGAGGCGGAGCTTGCAGTGAGCTGAGATCCGGCCACTGCACTCCAGCCCAGGCAACAGAGCGAGACTCCGTCTCAAAAAATAAATAAATAAATAAATAAATATCTGATATGAACTATAAAATGATAAATGAAAATAGAGATAAGGGATTACATACAGAGGAATGCTTAGGCCCATTTGGAGATTCCAGGGACGCTTCCTGAAGGGTAACATTCCTGAACTGATTCACTGGAGTATGAGAAGGAGTCATCCAGGTGAGGCTAGGTGAAAGGGGACCCTTGGTAGGTGGTGACATTCTAGACAGAAGGAATAGTCTAGGCAAAATCATGGAATTGGATGATAATTATGTGTATAGTTGGCTACTGAGCGGGTAAATGGAAAAAAGACTAGAGAAGTAGGCAGTGGGGCAGGCCAGCAAAGCCTATTTGTAACATTAAATATCTCGTTTTTGATTTTTTAAGAAATGAAAAATATTGAAGAGTTTGAAAGAGAGGAGTGCCACGGTCAATTTTCTATCTTAAACACATCATTGTGATACCATTCTAGAAACTGTATATAAAGTAGTAAAAGGAGATCAGTTAAGAAGCTAACGAAATTGCTTATACTTAGGCTAAGAGCCTAAATACAGAATGAGGTAGAAGGAGTGGAGGAGAATATAGATTCAAGATAGAATATACAACTGGCAAAAATGTAAGACCAAATGAGCATAGCCATTTAATAAAGTAGTATCTTAGATGGAGGAATATGATTAGCAGGTGCAGACAATAAATTCAGTTTTGAACATTTTAAGTGTATAGTGCTTATGAGGGTATAAAAATGCTTATACCCAGCAAATGTTTGAATCTTGAGAGAAGTCCAGACTAGAGATAAAATATTCTAAATGCTCAGCAAGCACATAATAGTGGAATATGCAAAAGAATTGTATTTCTTAAGAAAAACATATTCATTCATTCATTGATTCATTCATATATTCATTCTCAACAAATACTTAATAAGCATAGCAGGCACTGTTCTAGGCTCTGTGGATACACTGAACAGAACTATCTCTGCCTTCACAGAGCATGGGTTCCACGACCTAGGTTATAAAAAGTGTTGGGTCAGGCAGCATTGTAGATACAGGAAAAGAAGATCTCAAAGAGGCTATAAAAGCAGTGGGAGGATCAGAAGTAATTTCCTAGAATTCAAGGAAAGAGAGAACATTAAAAAGAAAGAAGTTGTCACTAACATCAAACATGACAGAAATGTTGAGTAAAATAAGGAAGCCATGTAGACCTGGATAAATGTAGTTTTAATGGTGTGATGGGACATAAGCTAGATAGTAGTGTCTAGCTTAGAGAAAGACAGTAAAAAATATGCTTAAAAGAAGTTTCAATGAGAAATGAAAAAGAAAGAAAGGGTGGCAACTAGAAGGGGCACGACATTCAGTCCTGAAATATTAAAACTTTCTTTTGCATCAATTTTCTTTTCAGTGGACTCTTGACATGTTTATCTTGATGTTCCATCAAGAAGTAGAACTCAATGACCAATGAAAGCATGAGAAATCCCCATTTCTGCACATGACCTCGCTATTCCTAGACACCCTGACTTTAAGCTTCGCCTCCTTTCCATAACTGTGATATCTAAAGATCACAGGATCTTCCTCCTCTTTAATTTCTATTGCTATCTCTCTACTACAGACTCTTAATACTTCTCACATGGTCTATTTTGCCAGCCTGACAAAAGCTCCCTCTTCTCTTGCCTTTTAAGCTAAAAATCCATCCTCTGCCTTGCTGTCAAAATAATCTAATACAACACATTCCTGTTCGTGTTACTTCCCTGATGTAAAGGCTTTAGGGGCTTTCCAGTGACAACCAAATTCAGGACAAACTCATTAAAGTGGTATTCTATATTTTCCCCACAATATGATTTTAATCAAGTTTCTCTCTCTGATATTCATTTTCCCCAATATGTACCCTGGGATCCAGTCAGATTGGCCTGTTAATTGTTTCCTGAGATTTTCTCCCCTTGGCCATGAATTCTTTGCCTTGTCTAAATTTATCTATCCTTTAAGTTCCAATTCTGTTGTCTTTTTCTTTTCTTTTTTTTTTCAGAATTCCCACACTGCTTTTATCCTTTGAACTGTGATAAAACTTTACCCATAGTGATTCTCTTTGTATTATAGATACTTGCATATTATGTTTACAATACCTACTATACTTTAAGATCTATGAGACTGGAGAATATATTTAATATGTTTTTATTGTCAGTATCTTGCATAGGGCATATGGGAAGTAATAAATGTTTGAAGAACAAAAATGAACTCCTCAAAATATTTAATATACAATTTTTGGAGCTCAGAGTGACCTTAGAGATAATACAGTCTAACTCTTTTATTTCAGAAGGGAAAGAATTGGAGATAAAAAAGGTTAAGTGACTGCCCAAAGTCGTGTGACTGTTGAGCGACAAAACAGTACCACAAATTCCATTCCCTGGCTTTCAGTCCTGTCCTCTTTCCATTTCATTACAGTACCTGCTTGAGAAGCTTGAATTGAGTCTTCATCCTTGTCAACAATGTCCCTGAATTTGGTACCATCATTAGTGTAAAAGACATAGAGTCCTTTCCAGTCTCACAAGTTTGTGAGTCCACAACCCAATGAAAATCTGGGAGAAAGTTCAAGCTACCCATCCAACTTACCAGGCGAAAGAGGCAGATGGTGTTCCCAGTGATGTTGTAGTGGATCAAAACCTCAGAATCAGTGCTGATTCCAAAGGACACGTCTGGGAATTTTTGCACCATGCTACGGAGTATGGACACTGCTGGTATTTCTAAATCCTAAAAACAAGAGAAAAAATAATACCACAGTGGTTATATTGAAGGGCAGAGACAAAGGATATGGAAAAGAAATATGCTATGAAGCTTTACCAGAAATCGTAGATTTGATTTACTGCCCAGTAACACATGATTTACCTCTAACAGTTCAGGTTTCACTGGCAGTGACGTTCTTGAATTTTCCAGGCTCTGTGAGTTAATAGGTAACCATGAAATTGTAGCTGAGCCTGAGACTCCTGAGAGGCCTTGTCATAGAGCTTGAAGTTTACTAGGAGCTGAGAGAGGCCTCAAAATCATAAAGGCCTGCCTAGTTTGGCTGCACTGCTGTAGACATACATGAGAAGCAACTGTTCTGGGAACAATTTGTTTAACAGTGAAACAGCAAACAAACGAACATAACCAATTCTGTTTTTGTTGAAATGGCATTTCTTTACTAATTCCTGTATGTAGGTTAGAATAATTTTAGAGCACTGAGATAATATGCAAAAATTAGCAGTTTATATGGTTTTTAAAACTAACTCTAGGATTAAAGGAAAAGTATGTAAACAACTAACTATGTTGTGCTAAAGATTTATAGGTGCCTTGTGACCTCACCAAGGACAAAGAAGTTCCCAACTTCCTCCCTTGCTGGTGCCCAGATGCATATGGTTGCTGGTTATTGCTTGATCCCAACTCCCTCCTCTTTGCCCTGTCCTTAACGTACAAAGAGCCTAAAATTGGTAGTGACTTAAGATGTACTTTATTTATTTATTTTGATACAGAGTCTCGTTCTGTCACCCAGGAAGTGGCGCAATTTTGGGTCACAGCAACCTCTGCCTCCCGGATACTTGTGCCTCAGCCTCCTGAGTAGCTGGGACTACAGTTGTGCGCCACGATACTTGGCTAATTTTTTTCTGTATTTTTAGTAGAGGTGTGGTTTTACCATGTTGCCCTGGCCGGCCTCGAACTCCTGAGCTCAGGCAATCTGCCCCCGTCAGGCTCCCAAAGTGCTAGAAATACAGGTGTGAGCCACTGTGCCCGGCCAAGATGTACTTTAGGATGCTAGTCCACTGTCTTCTTGGTTTACTGGATCTTCAAATAAACCGGCTTTTCCTCCCACCAGCTCTTGTCTCTTGAGTTTTGGCTTTGGTTACGTTTGTGGAGGAAAGGAAAAAATGCAAAAATACGAAATAGGTGCCATCAAAAGAGCCAGAAAAGAAAAAAAGAAGAAAAATAAAATAATTAAAATGAAAGCTTAGAAGTTTTAACAAAAGTTTATGCAGGGTTTGGAAGGACAGTCCCTTTCTTGCCACTGTAGATAAGCCTGAGCTTTGCACATGAAGATGCTGTTCACGCATCCAACTCTGCAGCCCAGGCCTGCAGGAGGGAGCAGAGAAGCCACTTCCGAGCAATGATTCCAGGCCTTCCATAGAGGCTGGCATCATTTTCCCTGCTGTCACAGGACCTTTATCCATAGGAGCTCAGGGAAATTAACAGGAACAAACATGTTCTACCCTGCAAGTCTCCAGGCTGAAGGAGGAGATGTGCAAGGAGAAAAGAAGATGGCTAGTTGATATGCTTTGGCTGTGTCCCTACCTAAAATCTCATCTTGAAATGTAATCCCCATAATCCTTACGTGTCAAGGGTGGCACCAGGTGGCGGTAATGGGATCATGGGGGCAGTTTCCTCCATGCTGTTCTTGTGATAGTGAGTGAGTCTCACAAGATATGATGGTTTTATAAGTGTCTGGCCTTCCCCATACTTGTGCTTATTCTCTTTCCTGCTGGCCTGTGAAGAAGTGCCTTCTGCCATGATTGTAAGTTTCTTCAGGCCTTCCAAGCTATGCTAAACGGTGATTCAATTAAACCTCTTTCCTTTATAAATTATCCAGTCTTGGGTATGTCTTTGTTGGCAGCATGAGAACGGGCTAACACGCTACTCTTGCATCTGGGATCAAGCAGAGCGAGCTGGTATCTACTCTTCTAGAGGCTGTGAACAATAGTTAATTGAGGCCTCCTCTCTTACTCTGCTCCTTCAGATGCAATTGCTCAAGGATAAAATGATGGCATCTGGCGGCTGTTTAAGTTATTGCACACTCTTCCAGGTCCATGCTCTTGCCCCTTCCCTGTCTTCCTGAGGGTGTTTTTGTCTACAGCTCAGATTTCTCATTCCTGAAAAATGTACTCTCTGTCTTTCTCCCCCACTTGCATCTCATTGCAGTGATTTCCAGCTGTGTACACAGAACTGACAGGGTAATCAGGAGTTGTAATTGGTGAATGGAAACAGACAAGAAGGTCTGCTATGAGAGAGCAGGGGCTTAATCAGCTGTGACGATTTCCAGATGCTACCACCAGAGAAAGATGAAAATGCTGGAATGAGGCAGTCTCATTTATGGCTGCCTTTATTAACCAAGCAGCCAGTCTGGAAGGTGGAGGTTAACACCTCGAATATACAAAATGCCATCCTTTTCCAACGTTTCAGACAAGGCAAAGAGAAAGAAGAATAAGAGTCTACCTTATCTGGGGGAAAGGCCTTAAAAGGCTGTGCACTGACTAATGTCCAGGAGCTTCAGAATCCTGTAAACAGTGTTGCTGGATGATATCAATTGGATTCACTCTGGCCCCTGCCTATTCATAGGGTGCTATGAGAGTATGGACCAAATGCATTTAGGACAATGGTAGGGTTCCATAAAGGCATTCTTTCTGCAGATACTGACTTGAGCTCCAAAGCATCCATAGATGAGGAGATGCAGCCCACAGGCTCAGAAAGAAGTAAGTGCGAGAAAGATATAATTTAGAGACTGGGAATGTCTTAAAAGTAAGAGGTCCCCATGGACAAGATGAAAGCAAATTGTGTGACTGTCTCCCTTTACCCCCACTTCTAATGCAGTGTCATCTGCCAGCAGTTGGCTGCTGTGGTTCCTTTGAGGTAGAATATTTCTGGCTCTTGGGGGAGTTGCAAGTAGGGTATCTGAACTAACCTGGAAGAAGCCTATGACAGCCACCTCAGTGGCAGCAATGAATTCCATGGCAGCTGGGACATCTGCGAGCCACGTGGGTTCCTGGGCAGCACCAGGACCATCTAGAGAGAGAAGTAGAAGATGTCAGGGTACTGAGGTGAGAAGAAGCAGCTCTAAATAATGAGGGCATCTGTACCTTTAATCTCTATACTAAGGCTAAGAAAAGCACAATTTCTAGGAGTACTGTTAGCATTCCAAAGCATAGTATTTTTACTAACATATGGAAGGTGACCCTACTGATGGTCTGTCTCTGAAGGATACTGCCAGACTTTCCTGCTCTCCGCTAGACAAAATGCATCTTATCCAGGATTTCCTGGAAAACTTTCTAGGTGTGGAGGAAAAGTACCCAGAGAACCACCATGCTCCTTTTCCTTCTCCTAATAACACTTTCACACTATTGCCACTCAACTACATTTTTCTTTTACCTGAGGATTTCTCAACTTCTGCAGCAGCTTCTGCAGCCAGGTCACACGTGAGGAGAAATAGGAGGAACATGAATCTAGACAGGGCAGCTTCCATTGTCCCTCTCCTGCTCCTGCTCCAA
The DNA here is from genome assembly GCF_001698545.2 of Rhinopithecus bieti. Lineage (NCBI taxonomy): Eukaryota > Metazoa > Chordata > Mammalia > Primates > Cercopithecidae > Rhinopithecus > Rhinopithecus bieti. Next base: position 2,594,184 of record NW_016803311.1, read on the forward strand.
CCCTGGATTTTGTGTTTGGGAGGCCGACTTAAGGCAGCCCGCTCTGTAGCTGATTGGCTGTGAAGTTGTTAGGGCTTTGGGAACTTTGCAGCTGGCTCCAGGGGAGCCTTCAACTTCTGAGATAAAAGACCAAGTTTAGTGATCGGGACTCAGAACATAACCAACCGGAAGAAAGTCAGGTCAGTTTATTTAAATAAAACATGTAAATATTCGAAGCCAGGTATTGATCCTAGCACTAGGAATAGAAAGATAATTATGATCTGATCCAGCCTCTGCCAGCTTAGATTGTCAGTGGGAGAGATAGGCAAGTAAAAAGATTATTTAAATATAAGATGGAAAGTGATATAGAAAAATTCATAGGGTGCTATGACAGTACAGATTAAGGGTATTAAGGACAATTCTAGGGTTCAGTGAAAGTGTTCTTCCTGTGGAGGATGCCCAAGCAGAGTCCTGGGTAAGATTTTGCCAGGCAACACAAGGTAGAAAGGGAGTTTCATGTAAAGAACCAAAGTACAGAGATGCAAATATAATGTGTGACAGAATTACTAGTAATTGAGAATGATGAAAAGGAAGAAAGTGATACAAGTGGGCAGAAAGGCATGTGGGACCAGCTCACAGCAGGTCTTATATGATACGCTAAGCATGGGAGCATCAACTTTATTCTGTAGGTGATGAGAACCCCTGAAAAGGCTTAAGCAGAAGAAAGAGATAAAGTTTGATTTTGCTCACAAGTGTCTGAGGAAGTCCAAGATGAGATTTTCACAGGCATTGGGATATGTAGTCTTAAGCTTAGGAGAATTTTCATGTGAAAATATTATAAAAGAAATGAGGAAGTCCTACCCAGAGCAATTAGGCAAGAGGAAGACATAAAAGGCATCTAAACAGGAAAATAAAAAGTCAAACTATTTCTCCTTGTTGACAATATGATTGTATGCCTGGAAGGCTCTAAAGACTCTGCCAAAAGGCTACTGGAACTGATGAATGATTTCAGTAAGGTATCAGGAAAAATATAAATGTACAAAACTCGATGACATTTCTGTATACCAATAATGTCCAGACTGAGAGTAAAATCAAGAACACAATTTCATTTACAATAGCCACAAATAAAATGAAATGCCTAGGAACACAGATGACCAAAGAGGTAAAATATCTCTTCAAGGAGAACTACAAGACACTTTTTAAAGAAATCAGAGCTGACACAAATGGAAAAATATTCCACACTCATGGGTAAGAAGAATCAGTATCTTCAAAATGGCCATACTGCCCAAAGAAATTTATAGATTCAGTGCTATTCCTATCTAACTACCAATGTCATTCTTCACAGAATTAGAAAAGAAAAATTTCTAAAATTTATATGGAACCAAAAGAGAGTCTGACTAGCTAAAGCAATCCTAATCAAAAAGAACAAAGCCAGAGGCATCACATTACCCAACTTCAAACTATACTACAAGGCTACAGTAACCAAAATAGCATGGTACTGGTACAAAAACAAACACATAGACCAATAGAACAGAATAGAGAACCCAGAAATAAAGTCATATACCTACAACCATCTGATCTTTGACAAAGTTAACAAAACCAATCAATGGGGAAAGGACTCCCTACTCAATAAACGGTGCTGTGATAGCTGGCTAGCCATATGCAGAAGAATGAAACTAGGCCCTTATCTTTCACCATATGAAAAAATTAACTCAAGATGAGTTAAAGATTTAAGACCTCAAACCATAAAAGTCCTAGAGGAAAACTTAGGAAATACACTTTTCGACATCAATCTTGACAAGTAATTTTTGGCTAAGTCATCAAAAGCAATTGCAACAAAAATAAAAGTTGACAAGTGGGACCTAATTAAAGAGGTTCTGCAGAGCAAAAGGAACTATTGATAGAGTAAACAGACGTCTACAGAATGGGAGAAAACATACGCAAACTATGCATCCAACAAAGGTCTAATATTCAGAATCCATAAGAAATTTAAACAAATCAAGAAGCAAAAAACAACCCCATTAGAAAATGGGCAAAGAACATAAACAGATATTTCTCAAAAGAAGATACACAAGAGGCCAATAAACACACACAAAAAAAGATGCTCAATGTTACTAATTTTCAGAGAAATGCAAATCAAAGCTACAATGAAATACAATCTCACGCTAGTCAGAATGGCCATTATTAAAAAATCAGAAAACAACAGACACTGGTGAGACTGCAGAGAAAAGAGAATGCTTATATACTGTTCATGGGAATATAACTTAAGCAGTTAAGTAGTTCAGTCACTGTGGAAAGCAACTCTAAGTAATGAGGGCATCTCTACCTTTTATCTCTATACTAAGGCCAAGGAGAGTACTCCAATTTTTAGGAGTAACATTAGCATTCCAAGGCATAATATTTTTACTAACATACGGAGAGTGATCAGTTTGAAGATTTCTCAAAAAACTTAAAACAGAGCTACCATTTGATTCAGGAATCCCATTCCTATGTATATATCCGAAGGAAAGTAGATTGTTATACCAAAAAGACATGCACATGTATGTTCATTGTTGTGCCATTCACAATAGTAAAGACGTGGAATCAATGTAGTTGCCCATCAGTGGTGGATTAGATAAAAATACGGTGCATATATACCATGATATACTATATGGTCATAATAAAAAAGTAAAATCGTGTCCTTTGCAGCAATATGGATGAAGCTGGAGGCCATAATTCTAAGCAAAGCAATGCAGAAACAGAAAACCCACTTCCATATATTCTCACTTATAAGTGGGAGCTAAACACTGAGCACACATAGACATGAACGTGGAAATAGCAGATGCTGTGGACTTCCTGAGGGGTGAGGGAGGGAGTGACGCATGGTTTGAAAAACTACCTATTTAGTACTAGGTTCACTACTTGGGTGCAATATACCCATGTAACGACCCTGCACATGTATCCTCTATATCTAACATAAAAGTTGAAATTAAAAATAACCAACTAAATAAGTAAAATGCAGATTTCCAACTGGCTGTATTCTGAATGCACATTACCTATTACAGTGTAATACGAGACCAATTTGTTCCCAGTGATGTAAATATCTCCTCTTGTGTGTTTTCCTCATCCCCATCCCCTCTTGGGGAACTCACGAATGTGAACCATCCAGTTATCATATTTGTTCAAAGGAAGAAAGCAGGGAAATGAAGGTCTCAGTCAGAACATATGCAGTTATTGTTTTATTCTTATTCTCTTGTGTTGTTTACAGTGTCTCTCACAAAAGAAGAACTCCATCTGGCAGGGGATGTGACTAGGGACTCATTGGGCCAGCAACAACCGCAAAAGAATCTAGGCATTAGAATGAACTACTGGAACCTGAGTCAAAGACCTATTAGTGATAGTTTGCCCATTTCCTGGCCTCTAGTTGCTCGAATGGGGGTAAGAGAGGGAAATATTAAATGATTGTGTATTGAGATGGAGACGTGGAAGATCTGGCCCTGACGGAGGATCAGAAGGAGGAGGCAGGGTGAAAGCCCGGTTTTACGCCTCTTGTGCTAGAGACCACATTGAGAGACAGGGTGGGAAAAGATGCATCAATAAGGAAATGTGGGCAGTGTTAAAGTGGGACCCAGCTGTGGACAGGGAGGAGGAACAGGGTGCTGAACACGCCTGAGAGAATTCTTCCAGATGACAAGGGTGGGGAAAGGGATGGGTGGATGCATTCATTCTGTCCACTCCTTCTTAATCGACAGGTTCCACTCCCAGCTGAGGTGGTCGTGCTTGTCATCGTCGGTGAAGAAGGACTTGTTGTGGTACGTGCCTCGGGCCAGCATGCCCTTGGGAGCCTCCTCAACTGGAGTGAGGAACTCATACTCTTCAGGCCGAGGCCCATAGCTGCCAACCATAAATGTTGCTTTATCCACTAGGAAGAAAGAAGAGTTCATTAGGGTAAGAGCCTGACAGAGGAAAAACACACACTGCAAACTGGAGAATCTGGAGTACAGCCTACAGTGATTAAAGCCAAGAGCAATAGTTTCCAAGCCTAAATAAACATGAGATTTACCTGAGGCATCTCTTTTTTTAAATTTTTTATTATTATGTTTTTAAGACGGAGTTTTGCTCCTGTTGTCTAGGCTGGAGTGCAGAGGCACAATCTCGGCTCACCGCAACCTCCACCTCCTGGGTTCAAGTGATTCTCCTGCCTCAACCTCCTGAGTAGCTGGCATTACAGGCATGCACCGCCACGCTTGGCAAATTTTGTATTTCCAGTAGGGATGGGGTTTCTCCATGTTGGTCAGGCTGGTCTCGAACTCCCAACCTCAGGTGATCCACCCACCTTGGCTTCCCAAAGTTCTGGGATTACAGGTGTGAGCCACCGCACCTGGCCCTGAGGCATCTTTTTTAAAAAACGATTCTTTAAACATTGTTTAAGTTGGAGTGCCTTTTAATAATAGTTTCCTTTGTCCTACTTTCAAAGGCTATGGTTCAGTAACCTTCTGTGGGTCCCAAGGATCAGTGTTTTTAAAAAACTACACAGTTGATTCTGAAGTAAAGTTGAGGAACCAGTGCCCTAAATCAATGGGGATTAAGCCTGTTTTTTTTTTTTTTTTTTTTTTAATGGAGATATAGCAGACTATACCATTTAAAAAACTCAAACAAATTGAGAACGCAGTTTGATCTTAGTCCTGCAATGGCCTAAGTCATATAACATTTTTGAGCCTCCATTTCTTTGTGTGTATGACGGACTTTGAGGATCTTCTATCTACAAACTATCATTCTATGAACATATCAGTTGGGGGAGATAAAGATGGTGATCAGAATTCATGGATAGAATAATTGGATGGAACAAGAACAGCAGTAAGTTGGTAAAAAAAAAAAAAAAAAGTGAAGAACTAGGACAAATGGTGAGAATAGGCAATCAAGTTTATTTGCAGGTGAACTGGAATATATATTAAGAATAGTTGGGCATTGAAAAGCATAAATAGGCAGATAGGTGGCATATAGTTGGCTAAGTGTTGTTAATAAGTTTGAAAAAACAGCTGCAGACATGTCACTGTCCTTTGGTTGAAATGAGGCCATATGGGCTTTGTGCCCAAAGGAAAATAGGAAATTAAACTTTTTTTTTTTCATGAGACTAGGTATTGGAAAGGCCAATCAATATCTTTCAGGTCAATGGTCTTCTCTGGGATTTGAGAAATTGACTGGTCCTCTATGTCATACAAATTTATCAGATAATTTCTCCCCTATCTTGCTTATCAATTTGGTGGAAACTGAGACATGCTTTGCTGTTTCTCACCTCTGGAGAGGACAGACCCTCAGGTAGAAAGGAACTGTAAAGTGCCTCCATCACCTTCCCGCCTCTCATTTCTCTGCCCATATTAATGAAAGAAAATTGAAGGCAGATTCCCAAGGCATGTCAAGAAGAATTGCAGATTAAGTAATATTGTCATGTTATTTTAATTAGACAGGCTTTTTCAATCCTAGAAAGTATTTTTTTTTTCTATTTCTTTGTTAGGAAATTGAGCATTGCCTGTCCCTTCCCTCCAATGCCACCCCACCTACTCCCACTCCAAATACACATACCACCTGCCAAGTTTTTTCTTTCTTGGGTTTCTCTGACACTTGGTCTTTGTATCTGTGAACTGCTTTTTTTTTTTTTCTTCTTACTTTGTGGAGTATTTTTATATACTTCATTTCCTTCAAACCTATCTTGGTGACTGTTCTTCTTTATGAGTCAAAATGTTGAATCCAAAAAGCTGATTGCTGAAGGTCAGCAGCTGATGCAGTCTAAATGAGGTCCCCTGAGCACTGGACTTGTCACTGTCTAGATCAGAGGTGTATTTGTGCCTTTTCCTAGAGCCAGCCTCCACAGCTTTTATCATATTCTCATCTGAGTCTATAGCTAAAAATTGCTAATAACCAGAAGTTAAGGTATCAATGAAAAGCAGTTTGGGACAGTGTGGAAATGTGGGTTCCCTTACCTTTCACTCCAGTGCGGTAGGTGTGCTGAACATATTTCAGGCCTGACACAATATCCCTGTTCACCTGCAGATGGGAAGGAACCAAGCTGTTCAGATTAAGAGGGTCTTTCATTTTTTCTCATCTTTCATGCTGATCCTGCCTAGCTAAATCTTCTCTGAAAATGAAAAAACTAAAGATTTAGTTCAGAATAGGCATTTCTATAATTATTTAGCATGGCTGTGAAGCAAAGATTAGAGAGGGGAAATCATAAAACGCAACATTGCCAAACTGGTTTAATTTTCGAACATTTTGACTTTTACCGTTTCGGGAGAGAGGAGTGGTTCATATTGTCTCAATATTCTTCATTGTATTTCTCCTTTCTCAATGATCCCAAGAATGACCTTGAGCTTTCCCTCTCCAATACTAGTGACCAGGAGACCATCCTTGTCTTAGTAAAAGTTATGAAGATACCGGTAGAGCACATTATGTAAATATCTAAAAACTACAACCTCAGAGATGATCCACCTACCATATAAAAAACAAATAACAAGGAGGAAAGCTGTAATGGAAAACTCATGTCTAGAAGATGGCTGTGCCTGCAATATAACTGAAATAGTGGGTGAAATTCACTTGTATCTGGCAAATAGTTTGGATGTCTGTCATTTTCAGACGTTGTCTGAGATCTTGCTATTTTCCCAAGCCTTTCAAAGAAAATTCAGTAAAGCAGAATGAAAATGTAGACAGCCGAAGAACTTTGTTTTTCCATGATTCATTTCACCTGGGACTAACCTGGGTTGTCTGTTAATTTTACACAGTGGTTATGTCTATACAAACAAATTAAAGTGGACATTGCATCATTAGCCGAAGGGCTTGGTTATCTGTTCACCAATGTGAAGAATTAAAGCATCTTCAAATTATTTTTCTTCAACAATAATTATAGCTGGCCTTTTGTGTTGGACACGATAGTTAAACCAATCAACTAGTGCTATCTTTTATTTTGTTGGCAGGGAGGTGGCAGAGCGGTGAACACTGCCAGCTTAGATTCTTGACTGTCACAGGGTAAATCTGTAATATAAATCTATGAAGAGCTGTCAGAAAAAAAAAAAAAATTAGCGTCATCAAAGAGACTGTGATAAAATAAAGCCCAGACTTTCTAATTACTCTGAGTCTCAAATGTAGCTCATAGGAATAGGGAAAACAAATGCATCTTTCTAGATGTCCCCAGGCTTATCCCTTTCACCTAGTGGGAGAAAGACCTAAGAAGAAGAATTATATTGGTGTAGCAATAAGGACTTCAGGACAAAGAGCCTACCATCTCACCAGTGCTCTACAAGTGGGTCCACTTAATATAAATACATTTGGGGCGGGTGAAATAAAACTGTGAATATTCATAGAATCCTCTTCTTCTGGCTACATCCCCATCCCTATTGTGTCTCCCACTCCAGGGAGAAGAAGGCTTGGTGTTATGAATCAAAGTGAGAGCTGTAGAAGTCAGAGATACCACATTTCCTTGGGAGGCAGAAAAACAATTGGGGAGAACCTAAAAGAGCAACCCTAGGCCAGGTTTTTAGAAAGTACTAAGAAGTTTGGGAGGAGAAAAAGAACATTGAGTGCAACTAACAGAGATCGTGAAAGAGGACTTTAGCAGGTGTTACTAGCGTTATAAATGCAAACTTTCTTGGACATTTTTCAGGAGACTTCAATGAAGATTTAAGTTGTTTTTCAAGGATTTTCACCTTTGATCTGGCATTTCTTCTAATTGTAGCACCATGCTGGGAGAAGACACAGGATGGTTCAACTTTATGTAGGTTACTCAGAGAGCCACCAAATCTCTGAATTAGAGAGTACTCAAAAGCCCCTTTCTGTGGCCTACTCCTGCATCATCCTAATGTGTAAACCTGACCACACAGACCCACATACCACATTCCTCCTCTGCCTTCCCACCCAGAAGAGAATGCCCTGTTCCAGAGTTTTCCTTCTCATCTTATTCACGTCAAAATTTACCTGTCGCATTTCATTTGAGAAAAACCGATTTACCAAATAGACAAATTAATGCAACAGTATCAATGATTAAAAATGAAAGTGATGTGCAACCCATTCTAGGCATATTTTGATATAATGCCTTACCAAACCCTCAGGTGCTTCAATAATACATAATATGACAGGAAACAAGTAAGTGAACCCTAGCTCAGTGTCCATTATAGAGTAGGTATCCACAAATATTTCCAGGATGAAATTATTTTCAGGCATATTTGTATGGGGTAGGGAGGGGTCATCCATGGACTCTGAATCATATCCTGTACCTTGGGGAAAGAAGCTCCCAGTGTGCAAATAGAGAAAGCAGATGGAGTCTTCCTTGGTGGAGCCCAGGCCCTGGAGACTGAGGCTAAGTGGGAATGAGAGGCTACCAAAGCAAACATAAACCACTAAGTGCAAACACTGCATTTCTAACTTATTTGTTTTCAAAGTCAAGGTTATTTTTCTTGTGATTTTGGCTACTCATTGGGACATATGGTTATTTACTAGATGTCAGTTTATTTCTTATTTAGTTTCCTCTTTCCTGGTTACCTGTTCCACAGCTATAATTGTAATTTCCAGTTCTTTAGCAAAGATCACACACCCTGGATTTTTATAATCCTTGAGCAATTAGAGCTGAGGCCCTCTCTGTTCCATTTTCTTTTCCTATTGGTTGATTCACTTATGTGTCCACTTTTCAATATATATTCCTGAACTATCTGCTATTTACAAAGTTTTGTGTGAAATATTGGAAAGGAGGGATGTACAATTTTACCCTAGACTGAGGTGCTTATGTTTATGAAGAAGAAATGACACAGGCAGTACAACACAAAGTAGCATGTGCCTCGTGGATGTATTTGGAGTTCACAGACAGAGGGATCCCATTGGCTTAAGTGACAATGAAGAGTTTAAGAAGTCCTGGCTAGGAAAAGGAATGAAGCAAGGGTGGGTATCAACAGGTAGCCCTCAGGGCTAGGAAGAGGACATTCCAGACCCAGCTTGGGGGTACTGGGGGAGAAACAAATAAAAGGTACCTCAACATGATCATGCAAGAAATTTAGTCACTGATTAAAGAAAAGATTTAACTTTACAAAAGCACACAAGGCAGGATACTTACTTTGAAGTGAATTTTGACTCTATATTCGGAACCTTCCTTTAGCACAATGGTTTCTTTTTTGAGGGCTTCCAGATCTCCTGTAGAGGAAGATTTAGAGAGAGTTTATCCTCAAAAGCAGATACACAAGTTAATAAATGACTTTTAAGCCCTGGAGAAATTTGTTGGGCCTACCAGCACAACATGCATGGTTCATAGGGCCCTCAATTCACAGAGTATTTGAGTTTAGTCCTGCATGTGCATGTGCACACAAGCACACACACACATGTGCATGCATGCACACACACACACACACACGTAATGCCTGAAATCTTACAGCTCTGTTAGGAAAAACATTAGAGTTTCCCTGCCCCCAAGTTTGATGACAATGCTAAAAATACACAAGCCATTACCAGTAATGAGTTGTGAAGATAAATCTTTTTTTGGTCAATTTGTTCTCTCATTGAGAATTATATTACTGGTCAAATGAAGAGGTTATTAAAGAATATACCCCTACCCCTCAAATAAAAAATATGATAAAATATTATTTAGGAGTGTCAGCTATTTGTTTTATAGATCTGGTGATGTTTGTGGCATTTTCTAGTTTTAGAATTCTACTTGTTTTTATTCATTTTATCACTTTAAATAAATATTCACCTTTGTGTTTACTCTTGTATTTTCATTTGCAATATCATACTATTTTTCTTAAGGAATATCACTGAAGTTATAAAAGCTTCAGATTCCATACAACCAGGATCTGTCCCCAATTCTTGTACCCTGATTAAGGAGGTAATCGCTCTCTATGCTTTTCTTCATGCATAGCAGCTGGTTTGTGACAGAAAACCAAATTTGGTTTTCCTCTGCTGGGAAAGGGGACAGAGACGAAGTTTTCCTTGCAGTACCACCAGGCCCTGCTGAACAGAACAGATTTCTTTAGCGCTAATTCAGACCTTATCTTGCAAACTGACAGCTGCACCTGGTAATATTAGGAAGACTCTGAATTCTGGTAAGAGAGTGTGAGTTTCTCTCCTGGAGAGATGGGAGCGTGTAGGGGTAGCTGAATTTGTGTGTGTGCCTGCTCTAATGATTTCAGTTGAACAGGAAGTGTGCCTTCTCAGCCTCTGATTTCCTCCCTCTGACAAAAAAGCCCATATAAGGTAAAGACTGGCTATGTCCTGTGAGAGGGGAACTACTCTGCTGCTAGCTGAGCCTACTGTTCCAGACTTATGCTTTGTCTGTCTCACAACAGTCCAATTTTTTCATTTGGTAACTATTTTTTTTTCCCCACTAAAAACTTGCCTTTGATGCCCCCAATCTCCTGGCTTCATGATTCTCCTCTCTTTCCCCTCTGATGCCCCTTTTCTCCACAATAACCCCCTTCCCAGTCTCTCTCCTTCTCCTCAAGCCCTAAGTCTCAGGGAAAGACTTGACCCTTAGTTACAAAAAGGTGAAAGAAAATAACAACATCTTAATTTGTATGCCTTTAGTAAGGGACGTTGTTTATTTAACAAGAATCAGAGTTTCAAGCTAAAACAATTCAATCTATATCAGTGGAATTTCTAGCATAATTCAGGATTGCTTCTCACCTTCTGCTAAGTTTTGTAGCTGATAAAAGATCAATACTTTGATGTTCAGACTGTATAAACCTTACAATTTCAGAAGCACACAATTTGTTTCTTAATATTTCCATCAGCAGTGTTTATTGCATAAATAACAATTCTCTTACTATCACGTGGAGACAAAAATCTGTAACTATATCAAATGTGTATGCCTGCACTCTCTTCAATTAAATAGAGATAAAGATTGGGCTTTTCATGAAATACGGTAAATACTGGGCACTCTAAGAACAATGATTTGTTAACTCGTCCTAGCATATATACCTCTCTGATTCACCAGTTTTTTTCTTTTTGTTGGAACAGGAGACAGAGACCAAGTTTTCTTTGTGATATCTTAGGCCGCCTCTGAACAGTACAGATGTGTCTACATACCAGTAAGGTCCATGGTGATTGGTCCTGGGGCACTCGCACAAACCAGGGTGAGCCGGGTGACAACGACATTGGGGGCTTTCGGATCTGCAGGATCAAAAGGGAATGTAAATACCAAGAAGAGACACGTGTGTAGTGGGTGTGTGCATTTTTATTGCACTAATTATTGACATTCAACATTTCCTAAGTGGCTACGGGTCAGGTACTCTGCTAATTGGGCACTGCCCATTTATATCTCCGGGCCATGTCTTGTTCTGCCATTTATATCTCCGGGCCATGTCTTGTTCTGTATGTGGAAGAGATGAATGGTTCAGTAGGGACTGAGAAAGAGAAAAAAGAAGAAAGAGAGAAAATGGAGAGAGGGAAATACAATTCTAAGTGGTAGTCTGGAATTCTTTCTAAATCCCTGCTGTGTGTTATGTGTGCCTCTCTCATGGCTGACTTGCATCTTATCTCTTAAGAAGACTTAATTACACAGTTCATAACTTTAATCAACATATATAAATTGTGCTTGCTCACTTACTCCTGGAGGCAGTTGGTCTTCTTCCCTTTGCTGCTGCTCCTGAGCAGCCGAAATGTCTTCTTTCTTCCTGGGGACCTTCCACCCACCCTGCTCTGTGTACACACATACCTGTTACTACAGGACCATCTCCCAGCAGCGTTTTCTTGTACTTAGTTAGACTCTCATCATCTTTGTCCATTTCCTGCAGCTCTTTCAGGGACTTCTGCGGTGGAGGCTTGTAATTGAGCTTGTTGTCCAGCTCATCATCGTCATCCTCTTCCACATGTGGCTCTGGGGCTTTTTCAGTCATTTTGATCTATTTCTGGGAGAGAGAATGACCGTCCATTAGTCAGAAGTCATGGATATAAAAGACGTTTCTGGGGCTGCTGTTAGCAGCCTCCTTACCCTCATGGACTTCTCTGATCATCAGTCACTTTCCTGATTTTTTTCCTAATTCAATCTCATTCAATTCTATGAAATAATAATCGAACGTATTCTAGTCATTTCTCTGACCTGCCTGAATTTCTCTATGCTCATTGTAGTATCTTCTATTCATTGAACAAAACTGACAAGAAAGAAATCACTCATATGTGAATAACATATTAAGCAAAGCAACATGGCCCAAAGACTTCTGAACAAATGAAGCAAAAGCCCAGTCAAAAAGCTGTAGGCATTATCACAGTCCTCCAAATCCAGCCAGCCTGGCTAGCATCAAAGCCTGCAGCATGCACAGTCTGAGTGATAATGGTGGAGAGAGGCAGGAGAGAGAGGAGAGAGGTGGAGTACTTGCCAAAGAATGGTTGGCTTCTCCCTATTAATGGAATCCGTCCCTGAACTCCAGCAACGCCTCAAAGGTGACTCATGAGGAACCATTGACCTTTATGATACCTGCCCCAGGTGCCTGCATGGTTCACACCCAACACTGCTAATCACCCCTCGAGGGTGAGTACTAGGTTTGCTGTTTTTCTTGAATTCCCCCCCAAACACTTGCATAGTTCTGGCACTTCATAAAACTTCCTTGATTGATATATAAGGTTTTATATCTAAAGATATTCTGTTCTTTTTAAATGCCACAAAAAATAGCAAAGGACACTTTAAATTCCTCCAGACAAAATTGTAAGTACAAATTTGCCCTTAGCATTTGTCCATCCATTTCCCTTTTCTGGATCCACTTCCCTTTCAGTCTCTCTCTTTCTCCCCTTCCCAGGTTTCCATTGACCTTCTAAGGCCCCACCTGGGCATACCCTGGAGGCTTCCTTCATCTCTCATTATCTATATTTAGTTGTTTTGTGTTAAAACATTGAGGAGAAATCTAGGCAAGTTATTTACTTGTTAAGTGTTAATGACTGAATAGTAGATTCAAAAATTATTCCTCTTAGAGGATGTACAGTCACAGCTTTTCAGAGCTGAAATGAACCATTGGGGTTCATGTAATCATTGAGGATACTGAGATCCAGAGTTAAGAGAATTGCCCAGGTTCACACAGCTGGATGAGAGGCAGTATACTAACCAAGAGGAAGAAGCCCCTCTGGGAAGAATTTCACACCCTGTGGCTGACAGCCATATGAGATGGCTGCCAGGGAGTTATTTGGGCAAGGAGATCGTTTTCTGATTTTCTTAGTTCTATTTTGAGGGTAACTCTTTTCCCTGCCTGTGGTTAAAGCCTTCATTGCTCCTAAGTGACACAACTATAAGAAAATATCTGTCACATCACATCCTGAGTGGCTCTGCAAACCTTAATAAAGTATCCCAGGAGTGAAGATATCTCTGGCCAAAATCAGTTCTGGTTTTGAGTTTCAAGGTCACTATTATTGGCAAGAGGAAGAAAAATAATTTGGAAGTAAAGCCAAATGAGAGCAATTTTAATGGAACCAAAAAAAAAAAAAAGAGAGAGAAAGAAAGAAATAATATCCTTAATAATGTCAAGTCTCTTCCATCTAAATAAGCAGCCAAACATTATGAGCTAGCCTTGACCAACTCTGAAAACAGCATTGCAATGCCCAGGTTCACTTCCTGTACAGGAAGAAAACATGTAGTCCTGTTCCTATGGCAACTCTTGCTTCAGCTGAAGAACCAGCACCACTCAAAGATGAGACTCTAGAGCAGAGCAGAATAAACATAGTGACTAACGCAATTCGTGTTCCAAACAACACTCAGGGAAAGTGAATGAACTCGTTGGAAAAAATGAAGGATGCAGCATGTGGATGTTGTAGGTTGTGGGTAGTTTAATGCCAATCATTAAGGGGCAGATGAAGAGCAAGCCAGATAAGACTAATCAGATGAGACAGGGGCCTACCCAGAACCCTGGTGACCCCTGGAGGATGGGGGCCACATAACAAACCTGCTGACCAAGCATCAGAACAATTATTTATAGAGGAAGACATCCCAGCCCCCATGGTCAGGCTTTCTGAACTATATCACTTGGTTCTAACAAATCTCCTGATTGAATGAAACCTGACCATCAGATAGTAACATTACATCCAGTCACCGGCTCAAGATGATTTCAGTAACCTCCAGGAAATTGTAACTAAGCAGCCTCAAATCTCAATGCTGAAAAGAGAAAGAGAGAGAAAGAGAAAGAGAGCGAGAGAGGGAGAGAGAAGGATTACGTATAGGACAAGATTTGCCACCTTCTAACTGTGTGACCATCGGCACATCCATTTATCTAACATCTAGGTCTTGATCTTCTCATTAGTAAATCTGAGGCTTGTGTTCTATATTTTTTTGATTCATTGCAAACAGATATAACAATTGTTTCATAAAAAAGAGACATAACTTTATCTAGATATTAAAGAGTGGAGGATACTGTGGGATTTCTGCATAAAATTTTGTTGCAGTCAAAAGGGGGAAATTCAGGGCCACATTAAAATCATTTGGTTTAATTATAGCATAAGAAAAAGGGATATGAAACCAGGTGATCCCAAACTAGCTCATTCTGGAAAGCTGATTAGAAAAAGTAATAATACAGCAAATAAAGGACAGGAAGAGCAGTTCTCAGAGAAAGTCTTTTAAAGCAAAATTAGGGTTATGATTATTTGGTGAGCACCACTGTTTACAAGACACTGTACTTTAGCCATACTGATGTTGAAATTACTCTTCAGAGTAGAGAAGAGGCTGGAAGTTTGGCAATCTAACCATACTAAAGGGTCCTCCCGGTTTGGTTGATTTCTTATTTTTGTTTTTTTTTTGGAGATTACAGGTCTCTTTTTTAAAAATCTGATAAACATGATGGTAATTATCTCAAGGGAAAAAAAAACAAACAGATAAACCCATGATATTGTGCATATGATCTAGGGATTTGTGGACCCCTGAAGTCCTTTATAGACTTATTGGGGTTCAAGATCTCCAGATTAGGAGCATAGCCTCAAAACTGTGGAAGCATGAAGCAGAGAGTGGAGTGTTAGAGAGGAAGCTTGTTTTTTTGCTTTTGCTTGCTCCTTCTCTCTTTCTTTTCCTCCCTCCCTCTTTCTCTCTCTCTCCTTTCCTTCCTTTCCTTTCTTTCTTGCTTTCCTTCCTTCCTTCCTTCCTCCCTCCCTCCCTCCCTCCCTCTCTCTCTCTCTCTCTCTTTCTTTCTTTCTTTCTTTCTTTCTTTCTTTTCTTTCCTTCTTTCCTTCTTTCCTTCTTTC
>NW_016803311.1:2609796-2638394 GCF_001698545.2 Rhinopithecus bieti
CTTCCTTCCTTCCTTCCTTCCTTCCTTCCTTCCTTCCTTCCTTCCCTCCCTCCCTCCCTCCCTTCCTCCCTCCCTCCCTTCCTCCTCCCTCCTTACGTCGTTTTACTCTGTCACCCAGGCTGGAGGGCAGTGGCTCTATCTTGGCTCACTACGACCTCTGCCTCCTGGACTCAACCAATTCTCTTGCCTCAGCCTTCCAAGTAGCTGGGACTACAGGCACATGCCACCTGCCTGGCTAATTTTTTTGTTATTTTGGAAACATGGGGTTTCCCCATGTTGCTCAGGCTAGTCTTGAACACCTGAGCTCGAGAGACCTACCCTCCTTGGCCTCAAAGTGCTGGGATTACAGGTGCCTGGCCAGAAGCTTGCTTTTTCCTGGAGCTCCACCAGATCATTGACACAACTTGTCTCAAGCTGAGAGTCCACCTACTCAAAATGTTGAATATGTTGAAGCAGAAGATATCAGGTGACAACTGTGTCTGAGGGTGCGTGACCACAAAACCTGGCAGAGAAGCCCAGGTGCACATGGGTACAGGAAATAGCCCCTTAGGAGAATTCCGTGGTCATTCTGTTTGATTTTGGATAATGATCTCTTCACTGAACTAGGCCTTGTTATGCATGCCTGGGTTTGGGTTCTGGCTTTGCTACTAACTGGCTTTTCCCTGTTAACTGAATGTTGCAACCACTGTGGATCTGACCTTCCTCATCTTGGGAGATGAGGGATTAGGGCACATCATCTTTAGACGATTACTTTTCTAAGGCCTCTGCATATTTCTCCTGACCTGCAGTCATGTGTCAGCTAAGTTACCATCCAGTTACCTTATTTCACCTGTGAATAGGACAGAATATCTGCCTGTGTTTTGTTATTTAAAATGTATGTGAATCCCCATGCTAAATAAGTAGACATTAGCTGCTCTTGGCACAGAAACAAACAAAGGGTAACTATGTGAGATGATGGATATGTTGATTTGCTTCACTATAGTAACATTTTTACTATTGATGTGTATCCTTAAACATTATGCTGTAAACCTTAAATATATGCAATAGAATTCATCTTTAAAAGGAAATTTAAAAATTAAAACATAAAATGTATGTGAATCCCCAAAAGATGCTGCATATTTTATTTTATTTTATTTTACCTATTTTTCTCCCAGACATAAAATTATTTTTCTTTCACCGAACAGGTCTTTGCATAATAAAGGGTACCATACTAGTAACAGCAAATTGTTACTGAACACTTACGAGCCAAAAACTCAGTTATTATGGGATACGTGCTTTGCATGCGTTATTTCACTCAGTCATTGCAATGTTGTGAGGTAAGCACAGTCAGTTACATTGTACAAGTGCAAAAACTGAGACATAGAAGAAAATACTAAATGTTTCAATTACACAAGCATTTAAAATTTATTTTCCTAATATCACCCTATAGATAGTGAAAAGAGTAATGGTGTGGATTCTAAAAATGAGACATTAGCAATGCATATACTAACAAGAGATTAACATCTGGAATACATAAATACCTCCTATGAATCAATTTCTTAAAAGGTATTTATTGTATATATTTAAGGTGTAAAATATGTCTGGGATACATAGATAGTGAAAAAGTTACTATAGTCAAGCAAATTAACGTATCCATCATCTCACCTACTTTTGTGTGTGTGTGGCAAGAGTGCCTAAAATCTACTCTTCAGCAAAAACTCAAGTACAGTAAATATTATTAAGCATTGTATTGCATTTTTTTTTTTTTTTTTTTTTTTTTTGAGATGGAGTCTCGCTTCTGTCGCCCAGACTGGAGTGCAGTTGCCAGACTCAGCTCACTGCAAGCTCTGCTCCTGGGTTTTACACCTTCTCCTGCCTCAGTCTCCCTAGTAGCTGGGACTACAGGCAACCGCCACCTCACCGGCTAGTTTTTGTATTTTTTAGGTTAAGAGAACGGGTATTCACCGTGTTAGCCCGGATGGTCATCGATCTCCTGACCTCGTGATCCCCTGGTCTCGGCCTCCCAAGTGCTGGGAATTACAGGCATGAGCTACCGCGCCAGCCTGTACGTGCATTTTAACATTATCTCTGGGTAACCTCAGTTTCTCCCGAAGCCCCAGCCATAAATGGCGTATATAGTTTGACAATGATTTCTCAAATTATCTGTGTGCATATTTAACCACAAACAACAATTTTCTCTTTGTATCCTCCTATCTTATGGATGCATGTTGAAATGAGAATAGGAATTTTATGAAAATTCTACAGACTGGGCCGGGCACGGTGGCTCAAGCCTGTAATGCCAGCACTTTGGGAGGCCCAGATGGGCGGATCACAAGGTCAGGAGATCGAGACCATCCTGGCTAACATGGTGAAACCCCGTCTCTACTAAAAAAAAAATACAAAAAACTAGCCGGGCGTGGTGGCGGGCACCTATAGTCCCAGCTACTGGGGAGGCTGAGGCAGGAGAATGGCCTAAACCCAGGAGGCGGAGCTTGCAAGTGAGCTGAGATCCGGCCACTGCACTCCAGCCTGGGCGACAGAGCGAGACTCTGTCTCAAAAAAACAAAAAAACAAAAAAACAAAAAAAAAAAAAGAAAGAAAATTCTACAGACTGTTTTCCAATCCCATCATCTAAAGGACAACTGATTTTCCTATTGATAATATTGATATTATTGATACAAATTATAATAGTTATCACATGTAGTGCTAAGTGCTTTCTAGAGGATTGTCTATGTAGTTCTCACAATAACTTTGCTGGCATCATCATTCTCTTTTCCAGACTAGGAAACTAAAGTTCAAGTTAAGTAACTTGCCTAAAGAAGATATACCATGTGGTAGGTAGAATTAATGTCTGAGCCCAGGTTGTCTGACTTTTAAGCACTATGCTTTATTGCTTCAGTTGTCTTTAAGAAGTTATAATAAAATTAGAGTTTGTTAGTCATCTTGGGAATCTACCTGGAGGGGCACAAGCAGAGGTCAGTACTTCTTTGCAAGCTCTACAGAGACAGTTTTAACAAAGCAGGGAAGTGTCAGATAACGATGTTTCAGCGCAACTCGTGCAAGTTGCTTAACCTCACTGGGCCCCGGTTTCATCCTCTGCAAAATGAAGCCGTGGCATGAGAAGATCTCTGAGGCCCCTTCTTAATTGAATGACTCGAATGCTCCCTAATTTAAAGAAGCTTGTGAAATGAGAAAAGAAAAGAGGAAGTAAAAGGGAGGTTGGGGAGGACTCAGCCCATCAGCATAGAATCTTCTGGATGGACTTTCCTCACCTTCCTCAGCTGCTCATCTCCCATTCTACAAAGGGCAGAGTTGGGTTTTGTTTGTTTTGACTTTGGTCCTTTGCACAGGAAAAAAGAAATGGAGAATTAACAACTATATGTTTAACCAGGTTAATGTGGGCCCCATTTGTTAGGCTCCAAAGCCCATATTATTTTTTCCCACTGACTTACTACTCCAGTTTTCTCTATTTTCTGCTTCACAGATGCCCACACAGATTAACTTTCACAGTGGAGCCCTCACATCCCCATATTGGCTATTCAGCAAAGCATTGGCAAGCATTAGATGTGCTGAGATGGGGACTTAATCTTCTCAGGCTCAATTAAAATGTCAAATTAAATTAGGATGGTTACTCACAGTGTGCATATGACATAGCACAAATCAGTGTTTTGCTTGCAAATTCAGTGAAATTTCCAAGACATTGCAAGTGAATTACACTTAAAATTTACACCCATATCAGGATAGAGCATCATCTGTTTCATTAATGCAGCTCTAAATGGACTGAGGACAAGAAAAGGTAGAACTCCTAAGTTTAGATTAAACAAATTACCTGGGTAATTCAGAGAAAGGCAACTTTCACGTCTCATAGAACATCGATTGAGTTAGATGCACCAGGGATTCAAAACCAGGCTCTGCATTATTACAGGACTCAAGCAAGTTGCTAATTTCACTGAGCCTCGATTTTACCACCAGTAAAATGGGGATATTCTTCTTTATGGGGATGAAAGATTGGAAAAGACATGTGAAAATTATAGGACTATACTGATCAAGAATAAATGTTCCATGAATATTTGTTTCCTTCCTCTTCTTCCTTCCCTGCTCTGATGTGGTCTGTTTTGTTGCAAGGCTTCAGTGAAGCTAGGTAACTGCTTCCACACCAAATGCTTTCCCTTGGATGGGAGCTGACTCTGTCCCCACTCCTTCCTCCTTAAAATAGATTTTGTCTTTGAGGAGTATTAAAGAGACAAGAAGTTCTGGGGAATTGCAAGGATTGTTTAAAAACTGAANAGAAAGAAAATTCTACAGACTGTTTTCCAATCCCATCATCTAAAGGACAACTGATTTTCCTATTGATAATATTGATATTATTGATACAAATTATAATAGTTATCACATGTAGTGCTAAGTGCTTTCTAGAGGATTGTCTATGTAGTTCTCACAATAACTTTGCTGGCATCATCATTCTCTTTTCCAGACTAGGAAACTAAAGTTCAAGTTAAGTAACTTGCCTAAAGAAGATATACCATGTGGTAGGTAGAATTAATGTCTGAGCCCAGGTTGTCTGACTTTTAAGCACTATGCTTTATTGCTTCAGTTGTCTTTAAGAAGTTATAATAAAATTAGAGTTTGTTAGTCATCTTGGGAATCTACCTGGAGGGGCACAAGCAGAGGTCAGTACTTCTTTGCAAGCTCTACAGAGACAGTTTTAACAAAGCAGGGAAGTGTCAGATAACGATGTTTCAGCGCAACTCGTGCAAGTTGCTTAACCTCACTGGGCCCCGGTTTCATCCTCTGCAAAATGAAGCCGTGGCATGAGAAGATCTCTGAGGCCCCTTCTTAATTGAATGACTCGAATGCTCCCTAATTTAAAGAAGCTTGTGAAATGAGAAAAGAAAAGAGGAAGTAAAAGGGAGGTTGGGGAGGACTCAGCCCATCAGCATAGAATCTTCTGGATGGACTTTCCTCACCTTCCTCAGCTGCTCATCTCCCATTCTACAAAGGGCAGAGTTGGGTTTTGTTTGTTTTTGACTTTGGTCCTTTGCACAGGAAAAAAGAAATGGAGAATTAACAACTATATGTTTAACCAGGTTAATGTGGGCCCCATTTGTTAGGCTCCAAAGCCCATATTATTTTTTCCCACTGACTTACTACTCCAGTTTTCTCTATTTTCTGCTTCACAGATGCCCACACAGATTAACTTTCACAGTGGAGCCCTCACATCCCCATATTGGCTATTCAGCAAAGCATTGGCAAGCATTAGATGTGCTGAGATGGGGACTTAATCTTCTCAGGCTCAATTAAAATGTCAAATTAAATTAGGATGGTTACTCACAGTGTGCATATGACATAGCACAAATCAGTGTTTTTGCTTGCAAATTCAGTGAAATTTCCAAGACATTGCAAGTGAATTACACTTAAAAATTTACACCCATATCAGGATAGAGCATCATCTGTTTCATTAATGCAGCTCTAAATGGACTGAGGACAAGAAAAGGTAGAACTCCTAAGTTTAGATTAAACAAATTACCTGGGTAATTCAGAGAAAGGCAACTTTCACGTCTCATAGAACATCGATTGAGTTAGATGCACCAGGGATTCAAAACCAGGCTCTGCATTATTACAGGACTCAAGCAAGTTGCTAATTTCACTGAGCCTCGATTTTACCACCAGTAAAATGGGGATATTCTTCTTTATGGGGATGAAAGATTGGAAAAGACATGTGAAAAATTATAGGACTATACTGATCAAGAATAAATGTTCCATGAATATTTGTTTCCTTCCTCTTCTTCCTTCCCTGCTCTGATGTGGTCTGTTTTGTTGCAAGGCTTCAGTGAAGCTAGGTAACTGCTTCCACACCAAATGCTTTCCCTTGGATGGGAGCTGACTCTGTCCCCACTCCTTCCTCCTTAAAAATAGATTTTTGTCTTTGAGGAGTATTAAAGAGACAAGAAGTTCTGGGGAATTGCAAGGATTGTTTAAAACTGAATCACCCTAAAATGAGACTATATTATATTTCTTTTAAAACTTCCATGTAAACAATTTAATTTTAGATTTTATTTATTGCTCCCTTTCTTCATTGAAGCCAGAGGTCACTCTGTGAATGATGAGAAATGTCAGTGAACACAGGCACAGCTAATTAAGAGAATTCCCTCTGGCTCTGGAGCAAAATACTCAGGAGACTTAACTCATGGCCCAAAGCTGGATCTGCAAAATTGTGCTGGATTATGCATCTAGACACACAGGCCATGGGTATTCACGTATTAGGTAGAAGAGATAGAGATGAGAGAGAGAGAAGGAAGTGGGGGAAGAGACAGGAGAGAAAGAGGAGAAAGAGGAGAGAGAGAGGAGGGAGAAGGGAGAAAGAGAGAGCAGGGAGAGAGAAAGAAATGTGGAAGTACCAGAAGCAGGGGATTTCTATCAGAGAAGTTCCTATGTGAGCATCAGCATTCTCTGTAACTCCTGTTATCTCCACTTTCCCTGCTGACTAGGATATGTCTGACTTCCCCCAAATTGGGCTGTGGGTCTAGCGCAGGTCTGGAGAGTCGGGCCATCTCTAAAACACTGGTGACATTTCAGAGGTAGTCAAGGATTTGAATGTGCTATGCTGCTTGCCTGGCAATTTGGCATATTATGGGATTACAAGTTTGTCTCTCAGGACACCAGAAGCCTTCTTGGTTAGGGATTCCAACCTCTCCCCACAGCCCCTGTCCCTGGTGACATGGAGGAATCCATACTCCCCACTTGGCGGTGCTGCCTTCTACCACCTCAGCCCCATGAAGGACTATGAAAACTTCAAAACTGGATGAGAAAAACCAAAGACAAGATTATTTTGTAAGAGACAATAAATATTGTGATCAATCCAGAGAATGGCTCAAATTACTAGAAATGTAATTTCTTACCATTTCTCTTTGTGAGAGAAACAACTTATTATTTCTTGCCTGTGCATTCATAGCATGTTTTTCTAACCCACATTCACATGCACAAAGAGAGAGAACTCAAGAGATCCAGTGAGCTTTGCTGAGTGCCCAATGTGTGAAGTCATGCCACACAAATATTATTTTAAATAATCCTCAAAGAAAACTGTGCATTAAGGAAGCCATTGCCTTTGGTATCTCAATATATTCACAAAAGTGTTAAATTAGCATGAAAAGTTAGACAGAAGTGAGACAGAATTTTTTTAATGACCATTTGTGCTAAGATTATCAGGCTCTTTAAGAAAGCCCAGGTGAATTTTTACCAGCGATAAAATGTACTCTCTGGCTGAGGACACCAGAGAGTAACACGACACAGAGTGATTCAGGATGTGCTTATTGCACGGCTAAATGTTGCTGACGTTTCAGGGGCAACAGGAGACTCATCTCTGGGTATGCCAGTGTAGACTTGAATACAGGATCCCAGGCAACAATAACACAAACCGAGAATAAGGACTCTCAAAATGTGAAACTGGAAAAAATTTCTTCCATGTGATTCTTCCTAAGAATGTGGGAGGATCACCTAAGCCTCAGGAGGTTGAGGCTGCAGTGAACTGTGTTCATGCCCCTGCACTTCAGCTCGGGTGATACTAGTGAGACCTGTCTCAAGAAAAATAGTAATAGGCCACGCATTGTGGCTCATGCCTTTAATCCCAGGACTTTAGGAGGCCAAGGCAGGCAGATCGCTTGAGCCCAGGAATTTGAGACCAGCCTTGGCAATATGGAGAAATCCCGTCTCTACTAAAAATGGTAAAATTAGCCAGCGTGGTGATGCGCGCCTATAGTCCCAGCTACTCGGGAGGTTGAGGTGGGAGAATCCCCTGAGCCTCCTGAGTAGCTAGGACTACAGGCACGCACCACCACGCCCTGTGAATTGCAATTCAGAGGCATTGTGGCTATTGATCCTTTTTGTATCAATACGTAATTTTAGTCAAATTATTGAACACTTCTGCATTCTTCTCAGGAACAAAATTTGAAAGTTTCTATCACCAGGCCTGACACATAGAAGGCACTCAACAAATGTTGGTTCTCTTTTTCTAGCTGCATAATTTCAACTCCCCAGGGCTTCTCTTTTCCTGCTAGCTGATGTTTGTCATGTACTGTGCTCTCCCAAATGAGCTCAGACCCACATCTTTCCCTCAGAATGACTTTGTGGTGCTGAGCGTCTACTGAAAACAGAAGCTTGATGTTGCTCAGAGCCTACTTCCCTAGCGGCAAACTCGTGCTCTCTCTCCAAAGCAAGGAAGGACCAAATTCCAGTTGAGGCCTGAAAAATGCTTGCCTGTTTCTGTTCAGTGACAGCATGGTTAGTCCTCAGGTTTTGCATCTGTGAAGCATGGATGGAGAAAGAACTGTTCTTCTCTTGGAATTTCACACATCTCACAAAAGAGTAAGATGCTTTTGTTACTAAGCTTGTGCTATATCTGCTTTGGGAGGGAATATATTCTTACAAATTAAAAAAAAACACAAAGCCAATGGCAAGATTCACGATGCCTGCTAGGGACTGAACTGCTGCCCCCCGTCTCCCCAGACCAACAGGCTGACATGGTCCTCTTGATCCCCCTTGCCTGATTATCCCTGCAGTGAGGATCGCCAGGCCAACCTTGACTCCAGTGGCTCTAGGTCTCTGTGTGAAGGGGTGACCATGAGCCCTCTGGGTGAGAGCAGTCTGCCTTTCCCCACTCTGAATGAAGAACTGCCCAGGGCTTATCAGACCCACACCCCAAGTTACCATAGGTCTAGAGTTTAATTATAGATTATGTTTATGAAACATGCTGGCTGGGAAGTCCTCTAAAAGGGAAGAAATTATTTCAGGTCATACCTAAAGAACTTCTCCTAATGGTGGCTGAAATTCAAACCTTGACATTTTGAAGGCCCACTGATCAGCTGTCCTAGCTGGGACTCCTTGAATTTTTCTAAAATCTGTCTCTTAATATGTGATTGGGTGTTTTCCATATTTGCTTTTAGTTATCTCATATGTAAAGGGCTATTATTATTACTAATATTTTTATGTTTTGAGCCAGAGTTTCGCTCTTGTTGCCCGGGCTGGAGTGCAATGGCGTGATCTTGGCTCACTGTAACCTCCGCCTCCTGGGTTCAAGCAATTCTCCTGCCTCAGCCTCCCAAGTAACTGGGATTACAGGGATGCACCACCACACCCCGCTAATTTTGCATTTTTAGTAGAGACCGGGTTTCACCATGCTGGTCAAGCTGGTCTTGAACTCCTGACCTCAGGTGATCCACCCTCCTCGGCCTCCCAAAGTGCTGGGATTACAGGCGTGAGCCACCACGCTCAGCCCTATTATTATTTTTGACAACAACAGCAACAATCTTTCTGCCTATCTGACTGCAGGAATTTAATACACAGTTTTTGTCAGTGGTAGAAATTCTATCACTGTATGACTCATGAGTACATAATGATGTGCTTTACCATACTTCCTCTTGGAGGGCTAAATTCCCTGCACTCTAAGGGAGGATTTCATGATGCGTTTCTCTTATATCACCAGAAAATTCTTTAGTGGAAGACAGTTTAATATTTGACAGCTTTGAACTTTTTTTTTTCCTCTTTCAACCAGTCTTTTTACATTGCCTGCTTAAAAACAGGAAACCACATATCTCCACCCCAGCACAACCCACCATCCACCAGCACAGACCGTATCAGTTTGGATCTAGTCTTTTTCTTCCGAGCCTGGCCAGGTGCCTGCTCCTACTTTGCAGGAAACCCCTCCATGCACTCCCGGTGGTGTTCTCAGAGCCCTTCTCCAGAATATTCAGGATTGCACCTCCTGGGCTGCAGCGCACCCTATACCCTCCCTCTTTGAGCCTCCTCCGCTGAGTCACTGCTACCCTTCCCTGCTCTAACTTCCCCTTCTCTGCAGCCTCCTTAGCAATTTCTTATCATAAAGTTTGTTTTAAAGCAGAACTGCCCCTCTAAAAAAATAATAAACTGTCCAGGGCTGTAGCCCCGTCTAGAGGTTTCTGACTTAGCTCTGCGCCCACCTGAAGCCTCCCCAGCCCGAGGTATTTGAACTTACATTCAGTGCTTCACGTCTCTGTTCGGGGTGCCTGTGTCTCTCAACTCTGACTTCTGAGTACTGGCAGTTAGAACAGGAAGGAAGTTAATGAGAAAAAAAAAATGCTTTAGACCTACTTGAAGAGGAAACCCTGGGCTGTCTCAAATCCTGTTCCTTTGCACTGCCTATCTCTTGATCAGCCAACTTGAGCAGCATTCTTGTCAATTAATGGCACATGTGCGAGCATGACAGCCCGTGTGACGTGGAGATGCATGAATGTACACGCAAGATTGTGGAGCCTATAGCTATGGGTATTATGAATAATTGTGAGGGTATGTCTGATAATCAGGTCATTTCAGTGCATAAGCCTACGGAGGCAAGGAGCCTGAAACCAGTAGCAATAAATTCACATGGGCTCTACTTTGTACCTCTCACTTCTGTTCCCACTGGGTACCCGCCAGCTTCATTATCAACCAATATGTTGAAAGTTTGCTGGCAGTGAATGTAGAGTGTTAAGAAATTATGATTGTTAACGGCATATACTTGGTCCTAAATTTAAAAATGTGTCCTTAAACAGATTTTTGGAGTTTTGTTGGTTATAATTTCAAGATGTAGCTTTGTGTTGCACTACAAACAATCAAATATTGTTTGTAATAGTTTTTGCTGATTTTTCTTCAAATGAAACGAACAAGCAAGCGAAAGTACTGTCTTTGATGAAACCTAGGAAAGAAATTGCAAAAGGAAGTAAAACTTCATTAATTCATAGTCTTCTAACTCAGAACTTGTGACAATTTAACAAGCGCTAAAATAGACTTTGTACCATATTTGAGGAAATGGTTTATGAAGTAATTTAAATGGGAACAAGTCTCGGAGGCCATGTTTAAATCATCTGAGGAACAGTTTTTAAGCAGCCAAGTCACATTTATGCTGTCTATTCCAGTAGTTGTTAACAATAATACATGCTTATTTAGGTTAAAATTTCAATATTCAGTATTTACACTACATCAATATATTTAGAACTGACTAAGCACACAAATTTGGAGAAACTGACATTTATTTTGTTTTCACCTAAATGTACTGCATCTTCTTCATTTCCCTTTGTAAACTGATACCACAGGGTTTGCCTTCTCCTTAGAGTCAATGAAATCAAAATAATCAAGGGGCGAGGTGGTAGTCATTTCATGTGAGAAAAGAGATTAGCCTAGAAAATATGAAAAGAAAATAGTATATAATTAAAATGAGCAAAAATACTAAAAGCCTAATACCGCTTCATTCTATAAATTTTAAAATAATATAGACAGAATATAGCCCTTGAAACAATGTATGTAACTTTATTGTAAAAACAAAGCAAACCCTAACTTACACAGAAGGCGGTACATTTTATAGCTCTGCACCCTCAAGAGGGGACACATTTATTCATTCCATAATATTTACCGAGCACTTCTTTTCTTCCAGGTACTGTTCTAGTTCCCTTGTGCAGCAATAGACCGCAGGCAACATCTCTGCTGCCCTGTGGAACTTATGCTCTACCGAGGAGACAGTTAAAATAACATAGGCAGAATACATTAATTGTAACAAGAAATATTTAAAAGTCAAAAATGGTAAATTCATGGTCTATATCCCACCACTCATTTTTCATGCTATTAGGGAACACCTCAGTAGGCAAACCTGGCTTTCCCCCCCACCCCCTACTACAAGCCCAGTGTATATTGGAGGGTATGGAAGCACCCCTTCCCAGAAAAATCTGTCAAATCAATACGTATTTTACAGATTGTATTATAGATCAATGTATGTATTGGAGGATGAGAGAGCATTCATAATTTTAGGAAGTTCTAAAAGGAGTCTAATTATCAAAAAATACTTAATAATTCCTGGTCATAGACAAGGACCCATGGAAAGGTACAGAAATAAACAAGACACAGTCGTAGACCTCAAGTAGCTGAAAGATGTAATGGGGAAGGCAGAAGTAAACAAATTTGTGTGTGTGTGTGTGAGCATAGGAAGAGAAAAAACACATGGTGTATTTTGAGAGTACATGTAAGGACACCAAGGGAGGCTTCTTGGAGGAAGTGACCACTGTGCTCAGTTAAGAGGGAGAGTACGTGTTGAGTAGTTGGTGTGCAAAGGGTTGGGAGTGGAAGAGAAGTCACTTGAGGTAGAGGAGAAACATGAGCAGCAACATGGCCATGGCTTCCCAAAATGATGTGGGATACGCAGGGTATTATAAGGAAGCAGCTCAAGATTGTTGGAATGTAAAGTGGAAGTTACATGTGAATGGGAAATGTACCTGGAGCAGGGCAGGCACGGGGTTCAGATCACCACGGACCTCTTACACCGTGTTAATAAGGACCACGGCCTAGATCGTATCAGTGATGGAGAACCGTTGAAAGTAAAGGATGGATATGATCAGTTTTGCATTTCACTAGTTTATTCTGGCAAACTGATGTGGTTGGATTTGATGTGAATAAAATCTATTAGGAGACTGTTTAGTCTTGAAGTAGAACATTCACAATGAGATAGACAGAAATGGTCAGATTTGAGAAATACTTAGGTGAAATTGGCATGCCCTGGTAATTGGTGGGATGTGAAGGATGTGAATGAGGAGGAATGTGGAATCAAGAAGGACTTCTGGATTTTTTTTGCTGGAATGACTGGGTCCTTGGGGGTACCACCAAGTAAGATAGATAATACAAAAGAAGAAATAGATGTATTAGGAGAAATAAGGACATATGTTTGGACGTGTCTCGTCCTGAGTTTGAAAAAAAATGGTGTCATTTGTTGGAGATGATTTCTGAAAGATAGTGAAATATATAAGCCTGAATTTACATATGATCCATTACATGGATAGTAATCCATATTATCCATTACATGGATAGTAATTTAAACCAGGCCACCCAAAGTGTGGCCTGTGTACCAGCAGACCACCATCACCCAGGAACTCCTTAGAAATGCAAAGTCTCAGACCAAACCTCCTACATCAGAATCTCTCCCCGGGGTTGAACCTGGAAATCTATGTTTTAAAAAGCTCTGCAGGTAAACTGTGAGGTTTTAGAAACACTGGTTTAAACCATGTAAGTGATGGGATCACCCAGAAGGAGTGTAGAAAGAGAAGTTGGCCAAGCATGGGGAAATCCTGTTAGATTCACTTTTAGTGAATAACCTGCTGACAACTTCTTACCTCCTCCTTGGTTAGCACCCTACCTACCATCATTGTGCCTCTGCTGGACTTTTATAGCATTCTGTTTATATGTTTTCTATTTCCATAATAGTCTCATTTACCCTTTGTTTTCGTAACAGAGTAAAAAGCATGTTCATGATCACATCATTCCTTGGTTTTCACGGATCTTTCATCCACTTAAAATAAAATAGAATTCTATTTCACCCATAGCTGCAAGTTGGCTTATTTTAGTAGCCATCTTCCAAGGCAGCCTCCAGTGATCCTGGTATTCAACCCTGATCACATCGTATCAAGATTGTTCTGTGTGGCTAATAGAATATGGCAGAAATGATGGTATGTTGCTTCCAAGGCTGTTAGACATTGTATCTTTTCTCTTGATTTCTCTTAGATCATTCATTCTGTGGGAAGCAGGGTTCCATGTCATAAGGACACTCAAGCTCCCTGTGGAGTGGTCCATGTGGTAAGGACCAAAAGCTGTCTAAGTGAATCATCATGGAAATGAAGGTTTCAGCTCCAGATGACGACAGCCCTGACTGACAGCATGACTGTAACCTCATGGAAGATGTGAGTAGGAACCACCCAGCTATGCCACTCCTGATTGACCCATAGAAGCTGTGGGAGATAAGAAATATCTATTGTTATGGGCTGCTAAATTTGGAGGTAATTTGTCATGTAGCACTAGAATTCTAACATACTCATGATCTAGCCACTTGCAATCCTCCAGACTCATCTGCTAACACTTAGCCATTGTTTCCTCCATTCCAGATCTTGCCCCTCTTGCTAATCCTTTCATGAGAAACAGGTTCCCATTTTAGAGATCATTCTCTTTGCAGAAATGTTTTTCCTTTAAATAATCGTACCTGATTCATTTCTTTCTTTATTCAGATCTCTGCTCATATGTCAGTTTCTCAGAGGGGTCTTTTTAAACCACCATATTTAAAATAGTGCCTCTATTTCATCATTCTGCTTTATTTTTATTTCTAGCATGTAACATCCCTTGACATATTTCCCATGTATTATCCTTCTGTTTATTATCCATGTCTCCACAAGGCTGAGAACTCTATAAGGTCAGGGACTTTGTCTTATTCACTGCTGTATCCCAGAGACTAGAGCACTGACTAAAAACAGAGTATACTGTCAATAAATACCAATGGAATTAATGAGAAAGGCCAAGATACTAGGAAACCTCAACATTTAGAAAAGATGAAGTGAGAGATGCCTACAAAGGAAGCAAAGGAGGAATGGCTTGAGAGGGGAGTATAGGAAGATGGGAAACAGTTCTGCCTGCTGAGTCAGGTCACCTATATTTCAGCTTTGAACAAATATTTATCTGATTGCTATATGTTGAAGTTGCTATGCATCCTTCTTATGAATTTTTGAATAACAAATTTATTTCACTTTATACTTCGAAATACTTATAAATTTACAGGAAGTTGTTAAGAAATGTTCACCCTGTCTTCACCAATGTCACCATCTTGCATAAATGTGTATAATATCAACCCAAGAAACTGACATTGATCCAATTCACAGAACCTGCTCCGATTTCTCCAGTTACATATGCAATCGTGTGTGTGTGTGTGTGTGTGTGTGTAGTTCTATGCAATTTTATTGCGTGTGAAGCTTCTTCTAACTACCACCACGATGAAGACACAGGCCATCACCGTGAGGCTTACTTGTTCTATCCTTCTGTAGCCACACCCACCTCCTCACACCCATCCCTAACCCCTGGTGACCACTAAATTGTTCACCCTCTCTATAAATTTTTTAATTTTAAAAATATTATATAAATGGATAGAATAGATAACCAAAATGTGGTACATATACACCATGGAATATTATGAAACCATAAAAAAGAACATTAAAAAGCCATAAAAAAAGAGATCATGTCTTTTGCAGGGACATGGATGGAACTGGAGACCCTTATCCTTAGCAAACTAATGCAGGAACAGAAAACCAAATACTGTATATTCTCACTTATAAGTGGGAGCTAAATGACGAGAACACAGGGGGAAACAACACGCACTGAGGCCTACTGGAGAGTGGAGGGTGGGAAGAGGGAGAAAATCGGGAAAAATTGCTCATGGATATTAGGCTTTATACCTGGGTGACGAAATAATGTGTACAACAAACCCCCGTCTACCTATGTAACAAACCTGCACACGTACCCTGAACTTAAAATAAAAATTTTTAAAAAGAATATTATGTAAACAGAATCACACATATATTTGTAATTGGCTTTTTTCCTTTAGCATAATTTCCTTGAGGTTCATACTAGTTGCTGTAGGTGTCAATAAGTTCATCTCTTTGTATGGCTGCGCAGTGTTTTCATGGTATAAATGTACCACAGTTTGTATAACTATTCACTCATTATAGGAAATTTGGATAGTTTCCAGTTTGGGGCTAGTATGAACAAAGCTGCTATAAACACTTGAGAACACAAGTTTTCACTTCCCTGGATGAACGCCCAAAAGTGCAATTGCTAGGTTGCATGGTAAATCCATGTTTCTTTTTACGAAAACTGGCCAAATGGTTTTCCATAGTGGCTGTCGCATTTTACACTCTCACTCACAATGCACAAGTGATCCATCTTCTCCTATATCTGTGCAATCATTTAGTGTTACACTTTTTTTTTTAGTCATTATCATAGGTGTGTGGTGATTTCTCATTGTGGTTTTAATTTACACTTCCCTAATGGATGATTATGGTGAATATCTTTTTGTGTGCTTGTAATCTACATATACTCTTCAGTGAAATGCTTACACATGTTTCTTGTTCATTTTCTAATTGAATTGGTTGCCTTTTTAATCTCGAGTTTTGAGAGTTCTTTACATTTTTGAGGTACAAATCCCTTGTTGGGTATAGGATTTTCAAACACTGTCTTCTAATTTGTAATTTGTCTTTCAATTCCCTCATCAGAGTTTCTCACAGAGCAAATATTTTTAATTTTAATCAGGTCAAATTTATCAATTTTTACTGTTATGGATTGTGTTTTCACTGGCAAATGTAAGAACTTTTCACTTAGTCCAAGGGCCTGGAGATTTTGTCTCATATTTTTAAATTAAAGTTTCATAGTTTTACATTTTATATTTTAGTCTGTGATTCATTTGAGTTAATTTCTGTACTAGGTGTGAAGTTTTTGGGGTGCATAATATGTGAGGTTTAAGATTCTTCCTCTCCTCCTCTTCCTTCTCCTCCTTCTCCTCTTGATTCATGGATATCCGTAGACAAAATGTCTATGCTTTCCAGCACCATTTGTTGAACAGACCATCCCTCTCCCATTGAATTGCTTTTGTCTATTTTGTCAGAAATTAATTGGGCATATTTGTGTAGGTTTATATCTGGGTTTTCTACTCTGTTTCATTGATCTGTAGGTTTTCATAGTTTTTTAATGAGAATCCTATTCTCATAGAATTCCTAGTTCTATTCCTAGTTTGCTGAGTTTTTTTTTTTTATTATGAATAGGTTTTGGATTTTGTTAATCATATTTTCATCAATTGGTGTGATCATATGATTTTCTTCCATTAGCTTAATATAATGGATTATGTTGATTAATTTTTGAATATTTAATAAGCCTTGCAAGCTGGAATAAATCCCACTTGACCCTAGTGTATTATTCTTTTTATACATTGCTGTATTTAATTTGATAATATTTTGTTAAGAATTTTTGCATCTAAATTTATGAGATATACTGGTCTGTAATTTCCTTTTTAATTGTCTTTATCTGCTTTTAGTGTCAGGGTGAAATAGGTCTCATGAAATGAGTTGGGAAGTGTTTCCTCTTATCTGTTTTCTGGAAAAGAATACTGTGTTTTAATTTGTAAGTCTTTTCCAAGATTAATGTTTTCTGGAGAATCAAACCTAGGGTATTTAGGGAAAGAGGGGCCAGGCTTGTACATTCCTTTTTCATGTCCAGTGTGTTCCCCTCTGGAGTCCACTATGCATTAGTCAGAGTGGAAAGTTCAGTCTAGGAGATTCCAAATGTGGAGGAAATGTGACTTTAATGTGTCTTCCCACTCACTGGTATTTTAAGAAGCACTAAAGAAAGATTAGAGATTAGCACTTGCATAAGCAGCTAAAGGACAGCTAAATTTTTAATTACTTTCTAATTACTTAGCACTTGCACTCTACTTTCCAATATATAATTAATAATACTTTTCCATCTGTCAGAAGGGATCAAGAACCAAAAGTTATAGAGCTATGGAATACAGATTTTAAAAAATCATTTTATTATATTTAGTTGTAAAATTTGCATACAGTGGAGCTTACTCCTTGTGATGGACATAGGGGTTTTGACAAATGCATCGAGTTCCACTATGATCAGGATTCCAAATAATTCCATCACTGCTCATAAAATTTCTCGAATTTTCTCTTTGGAGTCAACTTCTCCACTCAATCACAGTCCCTAGCAACCAGTGATCTATTCTCCAACCCTATAGTTTAGGCTTGCCAGAATGTAACAAATGAAGTCAAACAGTATACTGCCTTTTGACTGGATTTTTGCATTTAACAAAATGTTTCTGTGATTTATTTATGTTATTGAATGTATCAATATTGAGGTTCCCATTAGCTTTATTTCTTGCTTCTGTGAAAGCTTAGAGTGTTCAACACACCAAAGTTCTTTTGGAGGAATTCCTTTGAGATTGGTCATTTTGCTTATAGTCATATAGCCTGATTACCTGATTGATAAGATGAGAGATAAACTGACCAGAAATCAGCCCTCACTAGACTAGCCAATGAACTATGAAGGTATCTGGTAAAACTGCTCCATCCAACAGAGGCATGTGTATTGGTTGTTGCTTGCCCAGCCTACACCAATCCCCTGAGAGTCAGTAGGCGTCAGAGTAGTAGATATAGGAAGAGCAGCCACTTCAAACAGGGAACAGTGGATGAATCCCTGATCCAAGATGATGACCAGACCCTTAGAACCTCATAGTACCTTGAACAATGTTTCATTCTCCACCAAGCCTTGCTGAAGGTGGTTGAGTTTATCTTCCATTTTTCTTTTCAGGTAGTCTAAAATTCTTCCTTTTATCATTTATTTTTTGTTTCAAAAATTTTCCTTAGTCATCCTTTTAGAGTAGGTCTTCTGATTATAGATTCTCTTAGTCTTCCTTTGTCTGAAGATGTCATTAATTTCCCCTTATTCTGAATGATAAATTCACATGACATAGAAGTCAGGGTTGACAGTTCTTTTCTCAGGACTGAAAATGTACCATATCCTTCTAGTCCCCCTGGTTTCTAATGGGAAATCTGCTGTCAGTTGAGTTATTTTTCTTACAGATAAGCTGCTGTTTCTCTTTCACTGCTTTCTAATTTTTTTCTTTGTCTTTAGTTTTCTGCAGTTTAGCCGTGGTGTATTTTGGTGTAGATTTCTTTGAGTTTATCCCATTGGGGATTTCCACCTTCTTGATGTTATATAATTATGTCCTGCATTACATTTGGAAAATTTTTAGCCATTATTTCTTCAAGTACTTTTTAAGCTTCACCTCTTTTCTCCTTTCCTTCTGAGATGCTGATGACATAAATATTAGGTCCTTTAGTCTCTCAGATCTGTGAGATTCTATTCATTTTTTTTGTGGGGGGTGGGTTTATTTTCTGTCTTTTGTTCAGATTGGGTAATTTCTATTGTTCTATCTTCAAGTTCACTGATTCTTTCCTCTTTATTCTCCATTCTGTTTTTGAACCCATCCATTGAGTTTTTTATGTTGGTTATTCTATTTTTCAGCTCTAAGATCTTTATTTCATGCTTTTTTACATGCTATGTTATGTCTGAATGGAGGTGAAATTTCCCACTTGGGCTTCTTTGGTACCACTCTGGTAGGGAGAAGAAGGTGGCCTTGTTATGACTGGTTGGAGGTGAAAGCCCAAGATCCCAATGTGGCTTTCTCTGATGCTACTCAGCTAGGGTGAGAGAAAGTCACCCCGCTGTAGCTGAATCAAGATGAAAGTCTTGGCTCTCCACTCAGCTTTTGCTGAGTCATGTCATGTTTTTTTCCATGGTATTTGACTGGAGTAGGGTGGTTTTTGTTTAAATGTTTTCTGTCTTGCTAGTTTGCTACTCTTCTGGTCACTTGTCTAGAAAAAACAGGCTTTTGGGGAGGTTTTTTGTTTTTTTACCCCTCTTGGTGCTTTTGGGTTACTGTCTTTTCCTGCATCTACAACAGGATATACAAAACAAAAGAAAATTCAGAAAACTTACTGCCAAATTTTCCTTGCATCTAAAGCCTCTATTTGTTTTTTTCTTCTCTCAAATATTTTGAAATATTCCGTGTTTCTTTCATATATTATATCCAGGATTTTTAGCTGTACTTAGCAAGCGGCATGAGAGAATACGTGTCTACTTTACTTAATCCAAAACAAGAAGGAACATAGATTTTTAAGACTATAGAGTAATTTAAGAATTTTCTAATTCTAAACCCCTGAGAACCATATTAGAGTGGCTTTAGGAGAATTTTTCAAACTATACACCTAGACTTTCTCCACACCCCTAACCTCTCACTCTTCTCTCTCCTGGATTTCCTTTGGAGCAAGAAGACTTATGGCACAACCACCCCCATATTCAACATTGAGAATCGCAAGATTATCTTTCTCAAGTGTACTGGGATGGAAAAGATTGAGGATCCTGACACTCTAAATCATTCATTTTACATATGAGGAAACTGAAACTCAGAGAGGTGACAGTTTTTCCATATAGCAGATAAATGGCAAACCCAAGCCTGCATATGGGTCTAGTGCAGTACTTTTCAAACATTAATATGCAAACACATCACCTTGGACTTTGCTAAAATGTGGATTCTGATTCAGTAAGTATGGAGCAGGGCTGAGATCCTGCATTTTTAACAAGTGCACAGATGGTGTTGCTGCTGCTGCACTTTGAGTAACAGCATTCTAGAACATTCACTCAGCGTATGGCACTTTCCACTGTCCTTAAAATTTGTATTCTTTCATCAAGAAAATTGAGAATATGTAAAAGTTTGACAGATAAGCATCTAAACATTCACGTGCCTGGTATGTAACAGTAAAGGAAGATGTGAATGATAATGGAGATACAGAGGAGGAAGTAGAAGGACCCATCCAGAGACCAAACACTTTCCTGGCTTTGCAAGGTATTCGTTGCCTTCAAAACTCAGAGGAATCTTGGTAAAGACCATGGGAGAGCATATGAATGACTCTCGAGCTGTTTAGTTTCTCATGTAATCTGCTTGGGGCTGCAGGTTAAGAATCTCTCCCTGTCTAGAAAGGATAAATTGACCTTCTTTCTCTATAATGTTATGGAGTGTAATTCTCTTGCAGGTAACAACTGGGGAAGGAACACTAAAATTCACTGGTAAGGCATGGAAGCAACCAGCAAACAGACATCTTGGTCCATGTCTGCTTTGATATAGTATAGTATAAAGACAATGAAATATACAAGGTGTTTCCAAACTTGGGCCCTTTTCCTGGCTCCACTATTAATTTTATTTGCAGCCTTGAATACATCACTTAATCTTTCTATGACAAATTTATCAAAATAACTTACTGATAACTAGCATATGGGTTGAGAGCTATTTAGTATTAATTAATTAATTATCAATTAAGTGATACTAATTATCAATTACTACTTAAGTATTAATCTATTGATAATTAATACTAGTGGATCAATATAATAGGAAGACCGAGTCAAGGAGTCTCAGTAAATTGGATTGTTCCCCAGACCCTACACCCTGAAACATTTAGGTACGAAAGATCTGGCAATCGATTCTCGAATAAGTGTCCTCAGTTAACAATTCCTAGCTGTCATATGGGCCCTTTCTCTGTCAGATATCACTGAATTGGGTATCAGTTTTGACTCTGAGGTTCCATCTCTCTGAGGAAATACACACAATACCAGTTAGGGAGAGATACTGTGTGTTTCCCAATGTCACTGCCCGCATGTTCAATGTCCCCACTATAGCAGGGGGCACTGTGGCTCCCTCTCTTCTCTCCAGTTACCTAGAGCCCCATAAGAATTATGTCACTGTGTATATGTGTGGGTGTGATTGTGCACATTGGTGTGTGTTTGTCAGGGAAAGGGAAAAAATGGGAGTAGCAAAAACTAAAGGTGAGAATAAAAAAAAGAAGATACTGAATCACAAACTGAAATTTACCCTTGGATATCAACACTTTTTGTGTTTTTGTGAATACAATACCTGTTTATTGACTAGAGTGAACCTAAGTCAGTTTTGAAAGGGCCTCTAATTATCAGCCTTTATCTAAGCCTGTCCCAGCCTCACCCCGTGTTCTTCTAACTTCTTTGCACCTGGGTTGCTCTTCTGAGCTTATGACGGTGAGATTAGGCAGCATGAGGGTATTACAGAGAGATAAGTCAGGATGCAAAGATCCTTTTGTCTTTTGCAAAGAAGGCAGCGGGGCAGCTGATAGGAACAACAGTCAGCTCCGTGAGTATTTCTGAACTTCTGGTGAATTTGAGCAGAGTAATTGAAGGGCTTTGGGGGGTTGATCGGGCTCCAAAAGAAAAATTGGAGAAGAAAACATGTTGAACCTGTGGGCCTGGGCTGTGGCTGGGGATGAAAATGGGAAAGAACATGAAGGAGATACACTCAGACCTTCTTGTTATGCCATGGGACAAGCAAATAAGTGAAACTTGACGATTACAAGGTCACTGCAAAACTTGATTACTGAATTCATTTAGAAGGAGCCCAATAGTGACCTCCCTGTTTGCAGCTTCATAGTAAACAGTATTGTGATGACGGAGGGATCGGTGGCACTAAATAACCACAGAGAAAACAGTTCTTTACTTCAAGGATGTGCTTGCAAACTTGGCCCAGGCACTGGTAGGCTGGTGTGAGTGTGAGGAAAAGGAGAAGGGGAGCTGAGAGTGAGCGTGAGAATGACCGCAGGGCAGTGCAGGTGGCTGAGCCTTCTCCCTTTGAGGTCAAAGTGTTTGTTTGTTCCATTCTGAAGCAGGGTGTGGGCTGGATTTTTGGTAATTTTTTTTTATGGCTTTGGTTTGGGTCTTGCTTTGCTTTTCAAATTATTGATTTTCTCTGCCTCAGCAAGACCCTGGGTGATATTTATTGGCTCAACCCCAACAGTACTTCCCTTCCTAGCTCCTTCCAGCCTCTTCCTTAGTCCACCAACAATGGACTTGTCTATTTGTCTATATCTTTGCTGAGAAACAGAGAATTGGAAGGGTAAGGTGGTAACAGCAGCATCAGAGAGACTGTCCCAGGAACTTTCTAAAACTGCTTTTCAGAGGAGCATCCCCTGTCACTATATACAGCTGGGCTTTGCTGTATAAAGCAACACAAGATGATTTTTTGCTTTATACAAATCTTTAATTTTGTTAAGGTGATCCTAACTCCAGTCCCCCACAAAAGTATGCTTTGAAATATTACTTTGCCACATCCACTTATTTCTGCAGAGAAACAGTTTGTAATCTTCAAAAGGGGAAGGGCTAACATTGCTTTAAAAACGGGAAAATGTTCTGCCTCACAAAAGAATAAATTGCTTGATGTTTTGGAGGAAAAAATGTGAAACTTCTTTCAGCTAAAATCAAGTCTGATAATACATTTAGGGTTACTCAGCTCCAGATGCCCTTGGAATTTCTAGAAAAGTGTGGTCAGGATGAGGTTAGCCTTTGGTGATGTTTATGGGCAACAGGACTGGCTTCCAATGCAGGGAAAGGTCAGAGGTGTTCTACCCTTCCTAAAGGTTTTGCAGAGAGAATTGGAGGGTAAATCTATGACAGAAACTGCATGGGGATTAGTCGACTGTTCTGGTTACCTAGTGCAAATCCTGAGCACCATTAGGATCAGGGGATTAACCTGGCAACTGTTACGTAACTCTTTCTGAGAAGGCTTCTTTCATATAATGCATCAAACTCAGACATGAACACTGTCTAAGCCTAGAGGTGTCACTTCAAAATTACGTAAACATGTAGAAGAAACCTGCAAGAAAAAAGGGGATGCATCATCAGGGGAATATGGATGTCACATGTGATTTTTAAAGTCTTTGGGGTTGCTGTTAGGGGTGTCAAAGGAATTCAAGGAAAGCTTCTTAAGACAGAATTTTAAGACCAGAAATAAGTTAACAGTTGAGGTGTTTGAAGGAAGCAGAGGATTACCCAGCAAGGGCGGAAGACAATTGCCCCTCTGGTGTATGGCAAGGGCTCTTCAGCGGTTGGCCCAGAGGAAGGAGGTGCAGAGTCCGGGTGAGCAAGTGTCATACCCACAGATTTGTTTGCATGGCTTTCTTTTCTCTCACAAGGTCTAGCGTATGTTTGCTCTTTTTTAACACTTTGTACTACTCTACTTATATTGTCTTCCTAAAATTTCCCCATAACCCTAAAAGGAAGGTATGATTTGATTCATTTTATAGATGGAGTAAGACCCAAGAGGATTATGAAATTTCTCCTAAGTCACATAGCCAGTTCTGTGGAGTAGGAACTTAAAACTATATCAATTTGATTCTAAAGAGTGTACGCTCTACCATGTGACCAATGAGGGTCACTTCAGGCCCTTACATTATAGAACTCTGGATCCAAAATAATTGGATCTTATTAGGGCTTCCAGATAAAATGGAGGATGCCAGTTAAATTTGAGTGCCAGAGAAAAATGACTTTCTAAAGTATAAATATGTACCATGAAACAGCTGAGATATACTTTACTAAAAAATATTATTTCTTTGAAATTCAAATTGAGCTGGATGCCTTGTATTTTTTTTATTTTTTTGCTGAATCTGGCAATTCTGACCCTAATAGGTTCTTCAGATGAGAGAAAACAAACTTTTGATTTCTTCTACCTTGGAAATCCTGGGCAGTTCAAACACCTTGATCTGAGAGCTGACCTCTGTGACTCTGGCAGAGCTGGGATGTGTCAGTTACTGGTGGTCCACTCTGAGCACAGCGCTGATCTTGGCTGCTCACCAGCGATTCCCAGGGTCCCAACCACACTTGGGACAAGCACAAAGTTTGCCTGTCAACCAGGGGTAGAGAGGGCCCACAGAATGGGAACTGAATTTAGTGAGCAGAGGAACTGGCGGTGCATTTCCTAAAGCCTGAAAGCTAATGAGTTCTTTGTGCTCTGACGGAGAAGTCAAAGGGTCAGGACCTCATGACCTAAGGTTTACAGTATTTGTTCAGTTTCTTTCTTTTTCTTTTTTTTTCTTTTTATTCTTTTTTTTCTTTTCTTGAGATGGAGTCTTGCCCCGTTGCCCAGGCTGGAGTGCAGTGGTGTGATCTCGGCTCACTGCAAGCTCTGACTCCTGGGTTCACGCCATTCTGCCTCAGCCTCCCGAGTAGCTGGGACTACAGGCGCCCGCTACCATGCCCGGCTAATTTTTTGTATTTTTAGTAGAGACGGGTTTTCACCATGTTAGCCAGGATGGTCTCGATCTCCTGACCTCGTGATCTGCCCACCTCGGCCTCCCAAAGTGCTGGGATTCCAAGTGTGAACCACTGCGCCTGGCCTGTTCAATTTCTAGATTAATTTATTAACTCATTTGACAAATATAATATATATGGCAAAATTACTATACACCATGCACTGTTGTAGGTTCTGAGACTGGAAGGGCAGCCTCATGAAGCTAGTCCGGTAGGGGACAGTGGAAGGAATCACAGCATGAGCAGGTGGTCCAGGGTCCTGGCCAATCTCACCATCCCTGCTACTGGCAAGGATAATAATTTACTAATAATCAGAATTTAAATAAGAGAAAAATCTTGGAGCTGAGGATAATAATTGCAACCCAATTTTGAAAGAAATAAGAAAATAGTATGAACTGGAAGTTATAGAATATGAGGTTTGAGGGATATGCAGTGTGACCAGTAAAGACAGTCATTGTTAGCATGAGCCAAAGACTGTCAGGGAGGTCTGCAGTTAACAATATTAACATAGGCTGGTGTGATGAGTCATGCCTGTAAACCTAGCACTTTGGGAGGCTGAGGCGGGAGGATCAGTTGAGCCCAGGAGTTTGAGGCTATAGTGAGCTATGATTGCAATTGCACCACTGCACTACAACCTGGCTGATGGAGCAAGAACTTGTCTCTCTTAAAAAACAAACAAAAAAATTAGCATAAATCTGTAATGGGTGAAATAACAAATCTTATGGAGACAAAGCCCACACACACCAGATTTTATGGAAGGGATGGGCTCAGGGTAAGAGGTGAAAGCAATTTGGAGTTCTTTGGGGCTTTTCAGGATCTTCCTTCCAAGGGCAAGTTTTGTCAACTCTTATGAAAGAAAAGAAGAAAGAAAATAATGTCATCCAAAATGACACATTAATTGTTTAAATTTATCTTTTTCAATAATTTTCTTTGATTTGTATTTGAAGAAAATACAAATGCGCATTTCTGTAGCCAACTTAAAGTCTGAGAACACTATATTGGATAGGTCCATGGTGTGGACAGAAGAAAGCATCAAAGATTCGTGAACAATGGGGGCTGAAGAACCTTGTGTCTGGATGTAGAGTTGAAGCACAAATACATTACTTAATCGTCCTTCATTAACTTCTCTATGTGTGTGTGTTTTAAGATGTGTTGAATATATTCATGAGTGTTGGTATCCCTGCTCCAGAGGTCCTCCTGTCCAGACAACTACATTGTCATTTCCCAGAACTAGAGAAAAGTTTCTGGTTCATGTGAGGATTAAACAAAATAATCTTATCTTAGACTATAAGGACTTGAAGGACTATAAAAAAACAGAGGCCATAAAAAATGCTCAATAAACATTTAGAGTCAGGTTATTTTACAGCTGGATGGAAATGTAAAGCTTCAAGAAATTGCAGGTGCTGGCCAGGCGCGGTGGCTCAAGCCTGTAATCCCAGCACTTTGGGAGGTCAAGGCGGGCGGATCACGAGGTCAGGAGATCGAGACCATCCTGGCTAACACAGTGAAACCCCGTCTCTACTAAAAATACAAAAAATTAGCCGGGTGTGGTGGTGGGCGTCTGTAGTCCCAGCTACTCGGGAGGCTGAGGCAGGAGAATGGCATGAACCCGGGAGGCGGAACTTGCAGTGAGCCGAGATCGCACCACCGCACTCCAGCCTGGGCGACAGAGCGAGACTCCATCTCAAAAAAAAAAAAAAAAGAAAGAAATTGCAGGTGCTATAAAAGACAATAGATGTCACTGAGTCCATTTTCCTCTCTTTATAACGGGTAGAACTGGTAGTCATAGAGAAGTACAGCATCATAATAAATTCACATAGAACACTTGTGGCAAAACTATTTCATTTATTTATTTAAAAATTTTTTATACCTAATGTGAAGCTTTAATTTAATTTATTTATTTAAAAATTTTTTCAGTGGCAGATCTATGGGAACAGCATAGCCACCTAGATTTTGAGTTTTAAAATGTATCAATTGTCTCTTTACACAACTGATAGATTGTGTAAGTAATATAGCAGAGTGTAAGTTTACATTCCTTCACATTAAGTGCCTGCATTGATTTATACTCTGTTTTCTTAAAGATCCCTTTTAAAGATGATAACTTCTCCCCTTTTGTATCAACACAAAACACTGAGCTTTCTTATTAAAGTACTTTTCTTCTCCAGGGTAAAGTAAAGATCTAATAACCAATGGTCCCCATGACTTGAAAGATCTTCTTTTTTTATCTTTCACTGTCTAAGGAGGCTGAAAGGGAAACACTAGCCGCCTGGGGG
Organism: Rhinopithecus bieti; assembly: GCF_001698545.2. Classification (NCBI taxonomy): domain Eukaryota; kingdom Metazoa; phylum Chordata; class Mammalia; order Primates; family Cercopithecidae; genus Rhinopithecus; species Rhinopithecus bieti. The sequence continues at coordinate 2,636,574 of NW_016803311.1, forward strand.
CTGTTAAAATGAGTGACAACGCTGCTCTGGCTGCTCCCGCTTCAAACCAGGGTCCTACCACCCCACGCAAAGGGCCTCCCAAGTTCAAGCAGAGGCAGACTCGCCAATTCAAGAGTAAACCTCCAAAGAAAGGTGTGAAAGGGTAAGACCACAATGAAAAGAAAAACTTTCTATTACTTTCTTCTTCCCACATAATGGCTTTTGTTTTGAGAAATTAGTGCTCACAATATTAAACAGACTTACAAAAATGTCCATCCCATCCTCTCTTTTCCTCTCTAACTCCATCTTTGATGAATTGTGTCTTTATCCCTGGAATTCTTTCCTTCTCAACTTCCAGGTCTGTGGCCGAATTTAACATGGCAAATGGAGGCTTTTTACAATAAACTTTGACTTTGCCTTCTAGGCTTTTTATGACCACTCCTCTTTACTGACATAACCTCTGCTTTAATCTGTAACACTGAACATCTGACCATTTCCAGAAAATATAGCTTATATGTATGTCTTCCAATTTTATATCCTCAGTTCTTTATTTTCTTCCTCTTCTTGGCTAAATCCTATTGATTTTTCAACACACAGCTCATATGCTAATTTCTTTTTGAAGCTACCACTGACTGTCTTTAACAAACTATCATTACTTTCATGTTTGCATTTTGTACATTCAGCTGTCATAGCTTACATTATCTTATCTTATATTTATTTATTCGTATCTATTCTCCGAGACTAAGACCACTCAGAAAATTTGTCTGTTTTTTTCTTAACTGTCTTAACTCTCTGTGCCTAACAAAATGCCTGGTATATAATAGATGCTTAGTTAATGATTTTGAATAAGTAAACAAATGGATGAATTCGTCATTTTTAATGCCTCTTGTATTGCTTTCTCATTTCAATTTTTATTATAAAAAGTGAAATTTGACTAAGTTGTCCCACTGATAGTTCTTTCTGACTCGTAATTGTTTTAGGTTAAGTTCCTACAGGAGAGAAATATCTCTCCACTGGGATATACCAAAACCTGCCTAAGTGACATTTTCTTTGTTCCAGTTCAGTGCAAACAAAAGGAGTCTCTCAAATAAAAACATTTAAACCTCTCCTTCTTCCCCTTTGAATCAAGAAACTCACCATGTGAGTGACTCCAAAATTCTTTTGCTCTAATCTCAGCTAATTTCCCCTGTATTCTTTTCCATAGATTTGGAGATGACATTCCAGGAATGGAGGGGCTAGGAACAGGTAAGGCATCCACTGATTTAAGTGAGAAATTTGCACTTGGAGTTCTGCCTTTTTATATGCTTCAGGCAGTTGAAAATTGTGAGAAATACCCAAGGCAGAAGATCTGTGAAGACATAGAAATGTGGGGATTTAATTTACCCTCTGAAATAAGTACATGTGTGCCCAGATACAAAAGCCCTAAAAGAAATCAGGGTAGGCCCAAAATTTCATAAACCTTGTTTTGTCAAACAACCTTTGAGGGCATACAATGATAAATTACAGGCGTTTATGGTACAAAGATTCTCATAATTCATCTAATCAAACTTCATTTTTCAGGAGAGAAATCTGAGACATAGAGGAACTGACAGTCTTTTGTCTGAGGCTACCAAGTGAACTATTGGAAATAAGGGTGAGGTCTGGAGAGCTCTCCACTCTACCAGGCAAACCACTTCCTTACCAATTTCCTTTTTACACATCCTCTAGCACCCAGAGGAGGATCTTAAATACTGAATGTCTGCAATATATTTTAAAATTGGCTACCAGATTTTATGTATCATACGATGAACGCAATCACTGCATTTTATTTATTTATTTATTTATTTATTTATTTATTTATTT
>NW_016803311.1:2640681-2676500 GCF_001698545.2 Rhinopithecus bieti
CTCCTGACCTCGTGATCCGCCCGTCTCAGCCTCCCAAAGTGCTGGGATTACAGGCTTGACCCCCCGCGCCCCGCCATATTTTTTTTTAAATTAATAGACTTTATTTCTTAGAGGAGTTTAAGATTTACAGAAAAATTCGTCAGAAAGTACAGATCCTATATGTCCTGTCTACCACCTCTCTCCCCTTTTACACAGTTTCCTTTATTATTAACATCTCGTATTAGTGTGGTTATATTTGATGAGCCAATATTGATGCCGTATGTTAATTAAAATCCATAGCTTGTATTAGGGTTTTTACCCTTTGTGTTGTAAAGTTCTAAGGGTTTTGATGAAGACCATGTACCCGCCATTATAGTACATTCTGTAGTACATACAGTATTATACAGAATAGTTTTACTGCCCTATGCTTCACCTGGTCACCCTTCTCCCTCTCTAAACCCCCGACATCCACTAATCTTCTTACTGTCTGTATAGTTTTGCCTTTTCCAGAATGCGATATAGTTCGAATCATACAGTATATAGCTTTTCTGGACTAGCTTCTTTCATTTAACAATATTCATTTAAGGTTTCTCCATGTTTTTATATGGCTTGATAGCTCAGTTTTTTAAATCATGGAATAATACTCCATTGTAGAGATAAACACAGTTTTTTATCCTATTGAAAGATACCTTGGCTGCTTCCAAGTTTTGCCAACAACAGATAAAATGGCCCTAAATATTTATGTGCAGGCTTTTGTCTGGACATATTTTCAACTCATCCAACACACCTTTGATAAATGGTAGCATTTGTAGTAATGAGTGTCCTTCCCAGGCAATCCTCAGTGTATCTTCCTGCAGCCAAATACCAATCCTGGGATCGCGAATAAATTTTCCAGCCACATTATAAAGCAATTTTGCTATTCTCCTAGATCAACTGCTTCTGTATTTTGGCAAGGTGCATGCAAGACCAGCAAATTTGCTTTGGGATCTGGAAGATATGCTTGACTCTAACAGTATATTTGGAATAATGTAATGAGGTTTATACTGAGTGAAGGTCTGAGGTCTTTGACTTGGTTCTGGTCTCAGCTCTACAACTATGTGGTTTTTGCTAATTATTTCATCTCTCTGGGTGTCAGAAGCTTCTTTGTAACTGAAGGATAATAATACCTTACTTTCTAAAAGAAGAAGCTGGATTAAAAGATGCCTTGTGATCATTTTTCAATATGTGATTGGATATAGGCAATTCAAAACGTAAAGGAATAGAAGAATAATTAGAGAAGAAACTGATCTAGATTGGTAGGGAAGACTATGGATGATACCTAGACCATGGAGATTCAAAGTGTTCCTCTTTTTCATCTTAACCCTTGGCCTGACTAGAATTCCACTTTTGCTTCCTCCTTAGTGGTTGTGGTTTGGGGAGACTCGGTGTGATCAGTGGGCTGTACCCCCCCAGGGAACCCCTCAGTCAAAAGCTGTGGGTCGCTCCCCGCCAAAGAGGAAGCAGAATGAAACCAACAGGGATGCCTGGTGCAACAATTAAGCAATTGTTCTGATCCTTCCTGGGCCGCAGGACCACTCTAGGTAACTTCTCAGTCAGGGGATAATGAGCAGGAGAGAGGAGGGAAGTGTCTCTGACTGAAGGGCATCTTTCTGTGAAGAGACTTTTTGGGGTGAGGTTGGCTTACACACTCTTCCATCTCTTGCAGATATCACAGTGATTTGTCCGTGGGAGGCATTCAGCCACCTGGAATTGCATGAGCTCGCTCAGTTTGGGATTATCTGAGGTGCCAGAGGTTCTGCCACTCTCAATGACATCCGCTGTAATTTTGGTTACTTTTGCCCTGTTGATCTGCCGGAGTCTTGAAATTCAGCTGATTGGAAGCGGTTTTGTTGACTTACGAGGTCATTTCCTATCAGTTACTACTAAGAGTTCTCTACTGTCAGAATCTCTCTTGCAGTACAGCTCAAAATAGTGGATGCATTTCAAACTTAACCACCTTTTCCTACCAGCTAGTTAGAAGTCATCATTATTTCTCTACATTTTGTTTATGTGTAAGCCCTTTAAATCTATTTTTGCTAGGCATTCACTATGATTAATAGGAGATTTTTAAGATAACATGTATGTCACTCCCCACCTCCTCTTATTTAATAAAGGAGATATTTACCTTGAATGTTGCTGAAGTTGTATTAAATGCTACATGGAAATATCTGATACTGTGTTCTGAGAACCAATTAAACAAAGAAGGCACAGTCATACAGGAAATAAGTGCAGTGCTTACAAAACAGCATAGGGTGAAGATTTGAATTTTGTAAGTTCGTAAATTGTATACTTTCTGGGTCAAAATTTTATTGAACTAGGTTATTCCAGAAGTCTCATGCAGCTCTAAGTTGTACAGTTCTAAGTTGGCAAGGAACTGGGATTTAAACTCGGAATTCTGACAATGTGAGCCTTCTTTTCGGCACTCTGGTTGAGGAAGGTTTCCTTCCACAGCATTCCCTCAATGAAATTATTCTGTCCAATGGCTTAAAATGTGAATCACGGGAGTTACATACATTGACTGCTTTGTGCACATCTGTAGTAAATCTAACCTTTAAACTGTCAACTGAAAAGATTTATATGCTAGAAGGTTTAGTCATATACAAAGGATAGGCAGTTGACCCTCTAAATAAAATGATGGTTTGCCTCACCCCTGAAGTTGTGTCAATGTAATGTGCTCATACTTATCTTTTCCCAATATTTTCAAGGAAATTGTGCAACTCAAATGCTGCCTCTATGTGACTTGGATGCTTTGGAACTAACAGTATGAATTTCTTCATTTCAATTTTGAAATCTGTGGTAAAAGAATGGAGTAAATTAACCAAAGAGAGAGAGAGAGAATGATAGAGAAGCAAGAGATTGAGGTTCTAATCCTGTCTCTACCAGTAAATTGCAATATGATTTTGGGCAAAGATCTCACCCTTTTTACCTTCAAGTTTTCCTGAATCAGATAATCTAAGGTTCATGGTAGTGATAAATTCTGTGACTTTGTGGTCTTAAGAGGAGTGCAGCACTCAAAAACTTGTGACTGCTACAGGGCCTGTGTTAACCATTTTGCACGAATGATCAGGTTACCTTCTGGCCAGAAAATTAGAAGTACAAGAGAAAAACTGAGGTATAGATTCAAAAGTGGAACCATGACGTGCCAAGAGGCCCAGTGGAAATGTGTGCTTCCTTCTTCAGCAGGAACTCCTGCCTCCACCCAGGCACCTGTTTCCTCTCCTGCCAAAGCTAACCCTTGCCTTTCAAGTCAGCTGCTCCATTTGACAGCCAGTGCCTTCGGTTCATCCCAATTAGGGAGGACTGGCTTCTTCTCCAGCTGGGTGAGACTCTGGTTCACATTTGGCTTACTTTTCAAATATTTCTTTAAAAATGAAGCAATGACATTGACAAAACAGAATGCACTCAAAATAGTGTATCCAAAGGCTACATAAAGAAGGATCTAGAAACTATGCTACATGAAGAATTATTGAAGGAACTGAAAACATTTAGCTGAGAGAAGAAAACGTTCATTGCCAGCAAATATTTGAGTTCTAATGGTCCACAGCTGTAACAACCTGAATACACCAGATCTTTTTAAAAAGTAATGGTGAAGGCCGGGCATGGTGGCTCATGCCTGTAATCTCAGCACTTTGGAAGGCCGAGGTGGGCAGATCATGAGGTCAGGAGATCGAGACCACCCTGGCCAACATGGTGAAACCCTGTCTCTACTAAAAATACAAAAAAAAAAAAAAAAAAAAAATCAGCTGGGTGTGGTGGCGTGCTCCTGTAGTCCCAGCTACTTGGGAGGCTGAGGCAAGAGAACCACTTGAACTGGGCAGGCAGAGGTTGCAGTGAGCCGAGATTGTGCCACAGCACTCCAGCCTGGTGACAGAGTGAGACCCCATCTAAAAAAGAAAAGAAAAGAAAAGAAAAGTAATGATGAAGCAGGAAGAAGCAAACTTCTTTCATGCCAGGGTCTAGCATTTGGGGTAAGCTGGAGTAGACATAATTTAAAGCCCTTCCAATATCTAGAATCTTATTATTTCTATTCATATCATTTTATTATTTTAAATAAGAAATAAGAAGCCCCTCGGTGTATAGACAATACATATGAAAGAGATAAAGTAAGTCATTGTTCTCATCTGAGTCCTGGCAGCAAAGAGATGACAACCCCAAACGGGGTAATTGAGGAAAGGTTTAACAAAGGGACTATTTACACAGGCTTTGGAAGAGTTAGTGGCAATCTACAAAGGCTAGTACAGTAACTTGGGGTTAACAGCAGCATGGGGGCCATTGCCAAACCTGGGCCTGAAGCAACCCTGAAATAACATTTCAAATACTAAAGGAGGGGCCCTTGACAAGGCTGTGGGATGCAGCAGAGGGACATAGTTAACATACAGTGATACTTTAAGTAATCAGGATGTAAAGGGGTTGTTCCTCCTTCCAATGTTGTCCTTCTCCCCTTCTCTACTTCCCTGTTGATGCCTCCCATTTGTTAAACCCAACTGGAAATCAGAGGGCAAAGAAGCTCTTTAATGCAGTCATTAAAGTTCACCTTCTCCAGTAACACGTAGACACAGGGAGGTGAACAACTCACACTGGGCCTTCTAAGTGGGGCAGGGGGACAGAGAGCATCAGGATAAATAGCTAATGCATGTGGGGCTTAATACCTAGGTGATGGGTTGATGGGTGCAGCAACACGTTTACCTGTTACCATTTACGTGCACATCCTGCACACGTATCCTGGAACTTAAAATATAAAATAAAATAAAATTTTAAAAAGTTCACCTTCTTCAGCAAAGAGCAAGTGGAGAGGGTTGGAGAGTGGATGTGAAGGGGCAAAAAATATATATTTCCATTATAGCAACAGTATTGAAGAGCAGATAGTATTTGTCAGCCAGTGGTTTTTAGTTGGAGTTGGGAGATAGCATGCATAGGTCTAAAGCCTACACAGCTGATTCTGATGCAAAACGCTGGAGTGGAGGAAGAGCAGTGTTAAATAGGAAGAACCCAATAGGCAAAAGAGAACAATAGCAGAAATAATTTATCATAAAGTTTAAGGGTTTGGGGAATTTAAAAAAATCTTCAGACATTTTTCTGACAATAAGAAACACTGAGGGTCTCTTGTTAAAAGCACATAAAATTTGGGCCTCACTCCAGATTTTCTGAGTAAGAATTTCCAAGGGAGAGATATTGAAATCTATATTTTTAAATAAGGGCCCTAGGTTATTCTATTTGTGCCAGTTCAAAAACTCTGATGTAATCCAAGCCTACATTTTACACATTAGGAATTAGCCAATTCTTAACTTGTTACCACCCAGTGATCCAGTGACCAACTTAACCTATTCTTCTTGCCCCCAATACCACATGTAATAAATGAGAGAACAAAGACTAACATGTGTGTGTTCTGACTCTCACATGGTTTTGTTGGCTAATAAAATAGATGTGCCTCTCTACTCTAGACCTAACCCAGAGGATGTCAGAGAGCTCAGGAGACAAGGGTTGAACTGAAGCAATTCCAGTAAGATAGAGCTGGACAAGTATCACAATTATGACCACTGCCTCACACAAGCACCATCCCTCCGTAGCCTGTGTCACACTCCTGGCCTCTGCTGCCTCCTCTAACTGGAGTAGGAGGAAGCCAGGGAGGGGAGAGGCGGGTGGAGGCAGGAGCTAGCTAATCCTCCACCTCTTCCCTGTTTGTTTCAGCATTGGGTAGAAGTTGAGATTAATGGTGCGGGTGAGCTAGGCACTGACTCCCGGTCTCCACAGACCTCAGTCACACTACAGCCAGACAGAAAAAGCAGTGCATAAGGAGAACACGTTCCTCCTGCGTTTCCACCCCAGCTGAATAGGCACAGTGGTCCAAACAATTGCCACTGTGCAGTTGACCTGTGCTGTGAGAAAGCAAAAATTATCATAAACAATTTCATAAACAAATGAGGGGGAGTTTCTCAACAACTAAAGAAGTGGAGGGAAAACACACGCACAGAGGAATAATTTAGCACAAGAGATACAATTTAGCACAATATTTAGCACAAGAGAAAAAAGTGATCACACAAGATTGAGCGCTATAAAACTAATATAATGAGAACTGTGTAAGTATGACACTGAATTGTTTTAAAGGGGAAAATGGAAAGGAACTATGTTTTATAAAAGGCTAGAGGGAGAGGCTTGTATAGGCCACACAATTGTGAATATGTGTAAACTAGCATGATGCTTTTTGCAATATGAGGGCAGAGTCAGATTGATGAAAACTGAAATTCAAAAAAGCAGCAATCAAGTTGATTGGCAACATCAGTCACACTATCTTTTTTTTGGCAAAAACAATTGAGAGGCCTGGGTTCTGCCTGGACCTGCTACAAAGTACCTGCTAGATAGTCAGCTAATTCACTTTTCTTCTTTGGCCTCAAATATTTGAGAGTAAAACAGGATCTTGGACATAATGATTGCCAAGTTTCTTTCAGCAAAAAATTCCAAAAAACAAGTAATACATCTAAATATATTTCAACTGTTCCCTTTAGACCAGAGACCTAAAGCACAGAGACTCAGTTTCCAATTATTTCCAGAGTGCTTGTTTAATCTTCCCATTTCTGCAGGGCCCAGTAATAAAATCAAATCGTGTATTAGTACTGCCACCTGCTGCAGCAAATAAGCACTTCAGCACTTGGAAGACAACCATTTCTATTCAACTTTTCAACCCACATAGCTAGTTGCGAATTCCTTCCCATCCATTGATTGACCAATTTAAACTGTTGCATTGCTTGACCAAGGAAAAGTAATCCATACAGAGGATAAACACTAAAAGGGTATAAAAGTGAACACAGTACAAGATCAGTCTTGTTTCCACCCAGTGCCCTACATCCGTCTCTCATTTTCAGTCAACCCCGGTTATACTTTTTGTGAATCCTAATCCTCCAGAAGACATTCTGTGCAGACCACACTTACATGTGATTACACTTCTTTTGCACAGTAATAACACACTTGGGCCGGCGCGGTGTCTCAAGCCTGTATCCCGCAAATCTGGGAGGCGAGACAGGTGATCACGAAGTTCAGGAGATCGAGACCATCCTGGCTAACACGGGTGAAACCCCGTCTCTACTGGAAATAATACAAAAAACTAGCCGGCGAGGTGGAGGCACCTGTATAGTCCCAGCTACTCGGGAGCTGAGGCGCGGAGGAAATGGGTGAACCCAGGATGGCAGAGCTTGCAGTAAGCTGGATCCGGCCACTGCATCCAGCCTGGGCGGACAGAGTGAGAACTCCGTCCAAAAAAAAAAAAAAAAAAAAAAAACCACACACACACACTATATTTTGCTATTCTATACTATTTTGACTTTTTTTTCTTGAAGATAACTCTATGTCTGTACATTTTTATATACCTCATTTTTTTAAGTAACTGCATATGTTTCATTTGTATAATTGAGGTCTAATTCATTTGTCCAGTGTCATATTGATGGACGTTTTGGATATTTTTAGACTTCTATATATTTTCTCAAATGCCTCCATATTTATGCCAGAGTTGTACAGGTTTATCTCTAGGACCAATTCCTAGGAGTAGAATGGACAGGTTTTGAAGGATATTGCCACACTCACCTCTGAAAAATTTGTAATCATTAACACACCATATACAATTCATGCATACTTTTCCAAACACTCATACCTTTACATGATATTATTAAAGTTTTATTTTGCCTGAAATTGAACAAAGTTTCATAAGTTTAAAAGCCACTGTTATGTTCTTGTCAGCGAATTGTCTACTCATGTGCTGTGTCTGTTTTCCTATGAAACAGCGAATCTTTGGATTGAACTATAAGATCTCTCCCCCATCAGTGTCATCTGTATAAAAGGAAATATTGGTTTGTCTTATATCTGTGGTACAAATATTTTTCCCACTTAGTTTCTTATGTTTTAATCTTCATTTATATTATTTTTTACCAATAAATATTTCAAATTTTATATAGTTATTTGAGCATTTTTAAGGACTTTTGTCAATTTTATTTTGTTTTAGATTTTTCTCATTACTATTTAAAACAATTCTTTCATATTTTCTTCCAGCGTTTTTTTTCATATTTTCTTCCAGCGTTTTTTCCTTTCATTTTTTACTTTAAATCTTTGATCCATCTGAAAATGATATACTTTTGCAGAAAACATTTTGTTCAGATAGGTAGCCTTTTATCTTAATTCAGTTTAACTATTAAATAATAAATTTCTTTTACCACTTTAGTGAATTTCCGTATTTATCACACGTGACTCTATTTCTGTACTTTCCATTAAATTACATCTATTTATTCATGTTTAAATAGCTACCAACTTCAGAGTATGCTTTGAGATTTAACAGAGCTTGTACCTTCTCATTATGCATCTTTTTCATATACTTTCTGGATATTGGTGCATGCTTATTTTTTCATTTACAATTTGGAATAATCTGTTTTAGCTCCTTCCACTCCTGTCCTGTTTACACCATTTCCAGACACCACACCCAAAACTGTCTTAGTACTTTTATTGAAAATGTATAGAGTAACTTATTAAGAAAGAACTGACATCTTTGTGTTGTCAAAGTTTCCTATCCAGGCGGGGCGCAGTGGCTCACACCTGTAATCCCAACACTTTGGGAGGCCAAGGCGGGCGGATCACAAGGTCAGGAGTTCAAGACCAGCCTGACCAACATGGTGAAACCCCGTTTCTACTAAAAATACAAAAATTGGCCAGGCGTGGTGGCAGGTGCCTGTAATCCCAGCTACTTGGGAGGCTGAGGCAGGAGAATCACTTGAATCCCGGAGGCAGAGGTTGCAGTGAGTCAGGATGGTGCCACTGCACTCTAGCCTGGGCAACAGAGAGACTCCATCTCAAAAAAAAAAGTTTCCTATCCAATAACAGAAAAATTATTTAACTATTATTATGCACTTGAATATATGTACTTATTCAAGTATTCTTTTAAATACTTCAGTAGTGTTTTAATGTTTTGGTGGTATAGAACTTACATTTTTTGTTAATTAATTCCCATTAGGCCGGGCGCAGTGGCTCAAGCCTGTAATCCCAGCACTTTGGGAGGCCGAGACGGGTGGATCACAAGGTCAGGAGATCGAGACCATCCTGGTGAACACGGTGAAACCCCGTCTCTACTAAAAAATACAAAAAAAAAAAAAAAAAAAAAAAAACTAGCCGGGGGGAGTGGTGGCGGGCGCCTGTAGTCCCAGCTACTCGGGAGGCTGAGGCAGGAGAATGGCGTGAACCCGGGAGGCAGAGCTTGCAGTGAGCTGAGATCTGGCCACTGCACTCCAGCCCGGCAACAGAGTGAGACTCCGTCTCAAAAAAAAAAAAAAAAAAAAAGAAATAGCACTTTAGCTCATAATTGGTTATTGTTTGCACATAAAAAAGCTATCAACATTTACAGATTAACTGCATACCAACAGCATCAGCAGATGCTAGTGAGACTTCAGGAAACAGGGAATGCTCACACACTGTTAGTGGGCAAGTACATTTGTTCAGCCTATATGGAAAGCAGTTTGGAGATTTCTCAAAGAACTTAAAATCAAACTATCATTTGACCCAGCAATTCCATTACTGGGTATACACCCAAAAGAAAGCAAAACATTCTACCAAAAAGACACATTCTCTTCTATGTTTGTCACGGGACTATTCATAATAGCAAAGACTTGGAATTAACCTAGGTACCAATCAATGCTGGATTGGATTAAAAAAACAACAAACGGCACATTCATTCCACAGAATACTTCACAGTCATAAAAAAGAACAACGTTAAGTCCTTTGTAGCAACATGGATGCAGGCTGGAGGCCATTGTCCTAAGCTAATTAACACAGGAACAGAAAACCAAATACCACATGTTCTCATTTGTAAATAGGAGCTAAACATTGGGTACACATGGACGTAAAGATTGCAACAATAGACACCCGAGACTACTAAAGAGGAGGGAAATGGGTGAAAAGGTATTGGGTACTGTGCTCACTACCTGGATGATGGGATCATTCATATCCCAAATCTTAGCATTACTCAACAAACCTGTGTAACGAATCTGCACACATATACTCAAACTAAAACAAAATAATATTGAAAGTTCTAGCCAGAGCAATGAGACAATAAAAAGAAGTAAAAGGCATCCAAACTGGATGGGAAGAGTAAAACTGTTTCTGTTTGCAGATGAAATATTCATATAGATAGGAAAGCCTAAAGACTTGGAACTAACAAGCAAATTCAGTAAAGTTGCAGGATATAAAATCAATCTATGAAAATCAGTTATGCTTTATACATTAACAATAAACTATCTGAAAAATAAATTAAGCTGTTGATAATAGCATCAAAAAGTATAAGATGATAGATGGTCGATTATAAGCAGCTAGTGTGCATGGTGCTCATGGAGAGGAAAAGAAGGGGTGAGTAAATACAATACTTTCAGCAGAAACATCCAGGTACTTGCACTGGAATTAATCAAGGAAACAAATTGACCCATAAAGCATGAAGAAAAGCAAGACAGGACAACGGTCCACCTGGGAGCGACATGGAGCCTGGGGATCCTTCTCTGCCCAGGGAAGTGGCGAGTGAATGAGTGACAAAATCACACTTCTCCCACAGATCTTTGCAACCCTCAGGTCAGGTGATCTCCTTGTGAACCCACTCCACCAGGGCCTTCAGTCTTCAGTCTGACAGACAGACCTACGTGGAGTCATGGCAAAGCAGTCGCTCAGGCATGCATGGAGACCCTGGAGCCTTACATACTTGGGCTTTCTGGCAAAAGTAGCCGCAGCTCTCGCAAAGTGGAAGGTTGAATTCCTTTACGTACGCCTAGAAAAGAGGCTGAGTCCAGGGGGCTGAGCAGCAACAGCTCACAGGCCCCATGTCCATGGCACCTCACAATGTGAGACCCGTTGGCCTCGAATTCCAGCCAGCTACATAGTATTGGAAGACCTAGCCAGAGAAATCAGGCATGGTAAATAAATAAAGCACATCCAAACAGGAAGACAGGAAGTCAAACTATCTCTGGTTGCAGACAACAGGATTCTATATTTAGAAAACCCTATTGTCTTGGCCCAAAAGCTCCTTCAGCTGATAAACAACTTCAGCAAAGTTTCAGTATATAAAATTAATGTACAAAAACCACTAGCATTCTAATACACCAGCAATAACCAAACTGACAGCCAAATCAGAAAGGCAACCCCATTCAAAATTGCCACACACAAAAAATAAAATACCTAGGAATACAACTAACCAGGGAGTTGAGAGATCTCTACAATGAGAATTACAAAACACTGCTCAAAAAAAATCAGAGAAGACACAAACAAATGGAAGAACATCCCACGCTCATGAATAGGAAGAATCAATATCATTAAAATGGCTATACTGCCCAAAGCAATTTACAGATTCAATGCTATTCCTATCAAACTACCAATAACATTCTTTACAGAACTAGAAACAATTTTAAAATTTGTATGGGACCAAAAAAGGGGCCTGAATAGTCAAGGCAATCCTAAGCAGAAGGAACAAAGCTGGAGGAATCACATTACCCAAGTTCAAATTATGCCACAAGGCTCCAGTGACAAAATAGTATGGTACTGGTACAAAAACAGACGCATAGACCAATGAAACAGAATAGTGAGCCTAAAAATAAGGCCACACATCTATGACCATCTGATCTTTGACAAAGCTGACAAAAACAGGCAATGAGGAAAAGACTCCCTGTTTAATAAATGGTGCTGGGATAACTGGCGAGCCATATGCAGAAGATTGAAGCAGGATCCCTTCCTTATACCATATACAAAAATCAACTCAGGATGGATTAAAGACTTAGATGTAAAACCCAAAACTAAAAAAATCTGGAAGGCAACCTAGGCAATACCATCCGAGACATAGGAATGGGCAAAGATTTCATAATGAAGACCCCAAAAGCAACTGCAACAAAAGCAAAAATTGATAAATGGGATCTAATTAAACTTTAGGGCTTCTGTATAGCAAAAGAAACTATGCACAGAGTAAACAGCCTACAGAACGGGAGAAAATATTTGCAAACTATGCATCTGAGAAAGGTCTAATATCTAGCATCTGTAAGGAACTTAAACGAATGTACAACAGAAAAACAAACAACCCCATTAAAAAGTGGGCAAAGGACATGAACAGACACTTTTCAAAAGAACACATACAAGTGGCCAATAAGCATATGAAAAAAGCTCAGTATCACTGATCATTAGAGAAATGCATATCAAAACCATAAGATACCATCTCACATCAGTCAGAATGGCTGTTATTAAAAAGTGAAAAAGTAACATATGCTGATGAGGTTGCAGAGAAAAGGTAACCCTCATATACTGTTGGTGGGAGTGTGAATTAGTTCAACCATTGTGGAAAGCAGTACAATTCCTCAAAGAGCCAAAAGCAGAACTACCATTCAATCCAGTAATTCCATTACTGAGTATATACCCAGAAGAAGATAAATCATTCTACCGTAAAGACACACGCACATTGGCCGGGCACGGTGGCTCAAGCCTGTAATCCCAGCACTTTGGGAGGCCGAGACGGGCGGATCACGAGGTCAGGAGATCGAGACCATCCTGGCTAACACGGTGAAACCCCGTCTCTACTAAAATACAAAACTAGCCGGGCGAGGTGGTGGGCGCCTGTAGTCCCAGCTATTCGGGAGGCTGAGGCAGGAGAATGGCGTAAACCCAGGAGGCGGAGCTTGCAGTGAGCTGAGATTTGGCCACTGCACTCCAGTCCGGGCGACAGAGCGAGACTCCGCCTAAAAAAAAAAAAAAAAAAAAAAAAAAAAAAAAGACACACGCACATGAATGTTTATTGCAGCACTGTTCACAACAGTGAAAACATGGAATCAGCGTAAATTACCATCAGTGACAGACTGAATAAAGAATATGTACATATACACCATGGAATATTATGCAGCCATAAAAAGTGTGATCGTGTCTTGTGCCAGAACATGGATGGAGCTGAAGGTCATTATCCTTAGCAAACAAAAGCAGGAACAGAAAACCAAATACCACATGTTCTCAGTTATAAGTGGGAGCTAAATGATAAGAACTTATGAACACAAGGAAGGAAACAGTAGACACTGGGTTCTGCTTGAAGGTGGAGGGTGGGAGGAGAGGGAGGAGCAGAAAAGATCACTATTGGGTAGTGGACTTAATACCTGGGTGATGTAATAATAGGTACAACAAACCCCTGTGGCATTTGTTTATCTATGTAACAAACCTTCACATGTACCCCCAAACCTAAAATAAAAATTTTCAAAAAATAAGATACTTAGAAATAAATTTAATCAAGGAAATGGAAGATTTGTACACTGAAAACTGTAACTGAAACATTGATGAAAGAAATTGAAGACAAACTTTTATGGAAAGATATTATGTATCTGTGGATTTGAAAAATTATTATTGCTAAAATTTCCATACTACCCAAAGTTATCTCCAGACTCAGTGCAGTTCCTGTCCAAATTCCAATGGCATTTTTAGAAGAAATAGAAAAAAACTTTAAATTTTGCATGGAACCACAAAGACCCTGAGTAGCTAAGGCAATCTTGAGAAAGAAGAACAAAACTTGAGGCATCACACTTCTTGGTCTCAAATTATATTATAAAACTGCAGCAATCAAAACAGTACGATGCTGGCATAAAAACAGACACATGGACCAATGAAACAGAATTAAGAACTCGAAAATAAACCCACATATATATGGTTAACTAATCTTTAATAAAGGTGCCAAGAATACACAATGTGGAAAGGATAGTCTCTTCAATAAATGGTGTTGTAAAAACTGGATATTCACATGTAAAAAAATGAAATTCAGCCAAGTGTGGTGGCTCATACCTGTAATCCCAGCACTTTGGGAGGTCAACGCAGGAGGATTACTTGAGCCCAGGAGTACAAGATGAGCCTGGGCAACATAGTGAGACACCCATCTATATATTTACCAAAAAATAAAAAATAATAAAATTGGATCCTTATCTTACACCATACACAAAAATCAACTCAAATGGGTTAAAGACTTGAACCATAAAAGTAGGAGAAAACATAGGGGAAACCCTCCTTGACATTGGTCTTGGCAATAACCTTTTGGATGGGACACCAAAAGTAAAAAGAAACAAATGGACTCCAGAGATGAATAAGTTGAAATGCTCCAAATGCAATTTCTCATCTATAATGTTGAGGAAATAGCATCTATTTCATAAGAGTGCCTTTTGAAAGTTACATGAAATAAGTGTGTAATGCTTGGCTCATGGTAAATGTCCAGTGATCATATTATGATTGCTATATTCTTTGCCATTGTTATAATTATGAATTTCTTACTTTCAAGGTGATGATAGCCTAGCACAGGGATATAGTTTGTTATGAGATCACATTGAAGGGAACCATTAGCTACGTGACAGCACTGGTGGACATTGTTGTGTGTGTATATGTGTAGCTGTGAGCAGTGCAGTCGGGAAGAGTAGTAATTTAGGCGAATCTTTCGACTGCTCTCCATTTCCATCATCTCATGGGTGAACTATTACAACAGCCTCCAAATAATCTTCCTGTTCTCTCACCTGTCCCCCAACTCATCCTTCAGATTGGAGCCATCGCGTCTGTTCTCTCAGCAGTAACAATGTAAACGGTGAGAAATGGTGACCTCGTTGTATCATTCTTGACTGTTTAGTCAGTGTCTGGCATGGAGTCTGGTAGATAGCAAGCACTCAGTATATTAATATATATGCTGACTGAATTAATAAGTGATGATTTAAAATACTCTGCCCTGGCATGCCTATCTTGGCCTAAAGGCACCCTCCTGCACACTGGCCATGTCTTCATGGGCACTGACTTGGCAAAATTGGTAGAATACTATGCTAATGTGGACATCTGTAAACGTAGCATTTGTAAGTTAAGCTGAAACTTTCATATATAGTCTTTCTCTTTCTGAAAGTCATCAAACTTCACAAGATATGTCAGTTAAAGACATTGCGATGGTTAATTTTAGATGTCACCTTGACTGGCTTGAGGGATGCCAGATGGCGAGTGAAGCATTGTTCTGGGTGTGTCTGTGCTGGTGCTTGTGCAGGAGATTGGTGAGTGAGTCAGTGGCCTGAGAGAGGAAGACCCACCCTCGGTGTGGGTGGGCATCCTCCAGTCATCTGGGGCCCCTGCTGAGGAAAATGAGCAGAAAAATTATCTCTTTCTCTCCCTTCTAGAGCAGGATGCTTTTTCTTTGGACATCAAACTCTAGGTTCTTCTTCAGCTTTTGGACTCTGGGACTTGCAGCAGCAGCCTCCGGGGTTGGGATAGGGGGTGGTCTCAGTCCTTATTGCCACACTATGGACTTCCCTGGTTCTGAGGCTTAGGACATGGACTGACCATGCTACTGGCTGTGAGTCATGCTATTGGTTTCTCTGTCTCTCCAGCTCGAAGTCAGTGTAAGTGAAACTTCACCACTGTGATACTGTAAGCCAGTTCTCCCCATATATATCCCCTTTTGTATAGCCTGTTGGTACTGTATCTCTAGAGAACACTGAATAATACAGATTTTGGTACCAGGAGTGGTTCTTGAGAAACAGTTTTAAGGACACATTTTCTTAACTGGTTTTAGGGTTTTGGGAATTGGCTGTCCAATCTGATTACACATGAAAATGCTAAAGACCCTGCATCTAGGCCAGGCGCCGTGGCTCAAGCCTGTAGTCCCAGCACTTTGGGAGGCCGAGACGGGCAGATCACGAGGTCAGGACATCGAGACCATCCTGGCTAACACGGTGAAACCCCGTCTCTACTAAAAAATACAAAAAACTAGCCGGGCGAGGTGGCAGACGCCTGTAGTCCCAGCTACCTGGGAGGCTGAGGCAGGAGAATGGCGTGAACCCAGGAGGCGGAGCTTGCAGTGAGCTGAGATCCGGCCATTGCACTCCAGCCTGGGTGACAGAGCGAGACTCTGTCTCAAAAAAAAAGAAAAAAAAAAAAAAAGACTCTGCATCTAACAGTACAGAGAGCACAGATAGTCCATAGCATGAACTGTTATACAGAAAATAAATATATTTGATACTCCTAATTCACCACATATATGAAGCAAGACACTTGGTAACCCTGTACCTGATACTTTCAAACATTTGTGAAAAACCAAGGAATATAACAATGCTAGTTGGTTGCTCCTAACACCACTGGACAAAGTGATGAAAGAAAATGGGAGGAAAGTGGAAGAGGGGTGAGGGAGAAAAAATTACTTAGTGGGTACAATGTACATTATTCAGATGACAGTTACTCTTAAAGCCCAAACTTCACCACTTGGCAATTTATCCATATAACAAAACTACACTTGTACAAGTTAAATTTACACCAAAAAAAGAGAGAAGAAAGTGATGAGCTCATGGATTTCAATTCTTGGCTCCAGGTGCTCATAAATAGCCTAAGAGCTTCTAAGTGTGCCCGGAAGAAGAATTTTCTCTCTTGTAACCACAGGAAGTTGCTGAACTTGCTGAAAATCAAACGAACCTTCATCATGCAATGCTCTGATGTACAATAAACACAAACTCTCAGCCTCTTAGGGTGTCTACTGTTAAAGTGAGGACATTCATTGGGAAAGAATGTTTTTTTGTTTTGTTTTGTTTTTAAGTTGGGATGGAGATGTGTGGGAGAACCCTGATGAGGCTGGGGACATCGGGCTCCTGAATTCTGATGAGCCCTCATCCCTAGTGGCAGTAGCACTCCCACCTCCACCCCCACCCCCAGTGATACTGGCCTTTCCACCTGTGTCTGAGGGGGTTAGCCCTTCATTGCCCGAGGAAACAGTAATGGGCTCCCCTGAGGGAGTTTCCAAGCAAGACAAGGCTGATTCTCCTCAGGACCCACCCTCGCCTCCTCTCTTTGCTTCTACCCCCATAACCAGACTCAAGTCCCAGCAGGCCCCTAAAGGTGAGATAGAAAGTGCGGCCCACGAGGAGGTCTGCTACACTCCAAAAGGACGACTTGAGTTTTCTAATTCATACAAGCAGAAATCCAGGGAACATATGTGGAATGGATATTAAGGGTGTGGGATAATGGTAGAAAGAACATAAAGTTGGATCTGGCTGAATTTATTGACTTGGACCCACCAAGCAGAGATTCTGTATTTAATGTTGCAGCTTGGGGAGTTAGGAAAGGCACTAACAATCTGTTTGGTTGGTTGGTTGAAACACAGATGAAAAGGTGGCCCACTGTGAGGGAGCTGGAGAAGCCTGTTCTCCCTTGGTTTACCATAGAGGAGGGGATTCAAAGGCTTAGGGAGATGGGAAGGCTGGAGTGGATTTGTCACTTAAAACCTTTTCACCCAACCTGGGAGAGTCCATAAGATATAGCTTTCACCAATACTTTAGATGGAGGTCCAACCCCCAGAAATAAGGTTTTGTGATTGTTATTTTGAAAGTGTGCAAACATCTGGGTTGCTGTGACCTGGGGCAAGGCAATTCATACGCTATAGGAGAGGCTTAGCAAAAGCTTAAAGGTTGGAGGTGAGGAAGTAAGTCTGGTTTCTTAAGTGTTGCTTATGGCTTTACTCTAATTTTCCTGAAAATATTTATCTTAGTTTTTTATGTTGTGTAATAATTTCTACCAGCAAGACTGGAGAATTAAAAAAGCAAAAAAAGGATTTATCTTAGAATTGGGCTTAGACTGCCATCTTGTGGATATTTAACTTCATATTCTAGTGTTGACAAAAACATAAAAATAAGTGTACACATTGTTTTTTAAATTGACAAGCAGAAATTGTACATATTTATGGTGTACAATGTGATGTTTTGATATATGTGTACATTGTGGAATAGCCAATTCAAGTGACTTAATTATACATTACCTCACATACTTATTTTTTGTGGTGAAGACTGAAAATCTACTCCGAAAGCAATTTTCAAACATACAATATATTGTTATTAATTGAAGTCATCATGATTTACAATAGATCTCTTAAACCGAGTTCTCAAGTCTGCCTGAAATTTTGTGTCCTTTGACCAACATCTCCCCAATTCTTCTCATCCCCTGGTTTTCAGAAACCATCATTTTACTCTCTGTTTTGATGCATTCAGCTTTTTTACACTTCTTATATAGGTGAGGTGAGATCATGTAGTATTTGTCCTCCTGTGCCTGGCTTACTTCACTTAACATAATGTCCTTTAAGTTCATCCATGTGGTTGCAAATGATAGGATTTCCTTCACTTTTAAGGCTGCATAGTATTCCACTATGCGTATATAGCATATTTTCTTTACCCATTCATCCATTGATGGTTGCTTAGGTTGATTTTATATCTTGGCTATTGTGAATAATCCTGCAGTAAGCATGGGAGTGCAGATACTTCTTTGACATACTGATTTCATATCCTTTGATATATACCCAGAAGTGGAATTGCTGAATTGTATAGTGTTCTCTTTGTAACTTTTTGTGAAACCGCCATATTTCCACATGGTCGTGCTAATTTACATTCTTCCCAAGAGGTGCACATATATTCTTTAAAAATGTTAAAACTAGAAAAGACTTTATATTATTCACCAAATCCCCTGATTTTATAAAAGAAAACACTTGAGGCTGAGAGGATAAAATGGCTGCTCACCCATGAAATAAAATGATTTTGTCAATTTAGTGGGCCATTGTGATACATCAGCTGTGCTTTCCTTTTGAGCTCAGTAATGGAGTAAGACGGGGTAAGATGTAGATTGGACAGACATAAGATTTGGAGTGAGAATAGGATGAGACTCAGAAACGGGATGAGGGATGGTTCTTAGTAATTATTTTATTACAAAATTAGTGTTTCAAAGGCAGTGTAAAAATACTTTCTTAATAAAATTAAAGAAGAGCTTATAAATAGCAAAAGTCTCCATTATACCTTTTCTATTCTCTCCACCTCCTGAGGGCAACTCTGTTTCTATTTTTAATCCTCTCCTAGTTACCACTATACATTTAAATAATAGGCTTATGCCTTTATTTAAACAATATTTGTATCTTAATATAAAAGATGAGATATTAACTTATACCCTGGCTACTTTCCCTATATATTCTCATTTCCTAAATTTGATCCTTATTTTATTTTTATTTTTAGATCTCCTATGGGTTATAATTTTAACTGATATTTTCTTCTTTGATTATCTTGAATCTTTGCTTATTTAGGATGAGTGCCTTTACCCCTAACCCTTCGAACTTTCCCCATTCTAAACCTCTACACTCCCCATTCTGTCAATCACTTTTCTTCCATGTTCTCCAGGCTATTGGTATTAAATTCTGTACACTAGCCATACATAAACCTCCCACGCTTTCCTGTAGTTGGATTCTATAATAAAAGCAACACTAATCAATAGCAGTTACGTTGTTATGACTGTGTGCATTTTTTTTTTTTTTAAATAAAGCAGGGCACTTCTCTGTTCATTCAATATCCGCACTTTTGGGCTCCTCAGTGGGACATCTCTTCAGTACCAAGATCAAATGAAATATTTTTCCTTACACTTCATCAATTATGTAAAGTCTTGTCAAATTTGTTGTTTTATTCCTTCCTGGTTTTTTTGATACTTTAAAAAATATTTTACCAAAAGAATGATATGCCTTTATCATATTTTAAAGTTTATCGACTTTTACGATTATTTGGTCTACTGCAACAAACCCCCCAGCTGTTCTTGGGGAGGCATCCCTATCAGAGCCTCTATCTCACTGGCCCACTCTGGATTGTTTTTTTCCAAGCTTGTAGCATAGTTATGTCATCCTAGACATGCTCTTTTCTGGACCGTATTTGTGTTTTTCTTTCTGGAGTTGTTTATAATCATCTTTTATCACTGGCACTCTAAAATTTATAGTTTTTTAAATTCATCCTACTCAGCAATAAGTGGCCTCTTTTCTGGTGAAAACTTTTGTTTTTCTCAGTTTAGGGATTTATTCCCCCTACTGTTTCTTTAATAATATCCTCTCCTTCATTTTTTTTCTATTTTTTTTCTCTCTGCTAAGTCAAGTGATGGTTTCTCTAGTTCTCTTGTGTTTTCTCTCATGTTCTATTTCTCCTTATCATTTTGCTCATATTTTGGGATTTTTTTATGACTTTGTTTTCCTATCATTCCATTGATTTTTTTTGCGTCCTGTTTTTAGTCTCTTTACAGTTCTCTGCTTGCCCCATTTCCTTAACACCCAGAAAGTTTATGAGTGTAAAATATTTCTCAGTGCTTGAGTTCTCTTTTTCTCTCCTGCAGTCATTATTTCTTTTTATCTTCTTTTTTTCTTAATGCTGCTGGTTTTTCTCACATGTCTAATTATCTTTGGGGTTGTCTCTTCCCATTTAAGAATGAAGGATGGGGATCTGGTATAGGCATCTCCCCTGATATATTTGTGTCTAGTATTGACGTCCAGATAGGCTGTTCCACCAAGCAGAAATTCTGGTAGGGAGCTTTGTTTACAAGGGGGGAGTTTGTGGAATGGCAAGTTTAGCTTTAAAATGAGAAAATGTGGAGGTAGCTGTCAGATGGGGTTCCCCCAAAAGTCAGAATGAGGTGACTTCACTCTGGAGTATGCCAGTATCCCATTCGAAGGCTTAATTCCCCAGATGGCTTACAAATGTAAGCAATGAGGGAGGTGGAGAGAGGGGAATTTAACTGGCATACCTCTTCTCTGTTTATGTATTCAATAAATCCGCCTGTTTCCAGACTCCAGACCAATTCCTCCCTCCTGAGCCCAGAGCCCCTCTAGAATTCTGGTTGGCAGATCATGGCATTCCAGTCCCCACTCAGCCCCCTCATGGAATATTCCAGGCTATGACTTCTTTGCTGTGGTCCATCAACATACTCCCATCTGTTTTCTGTCTTGCAAGGATTTATTGAAATCTCTCCTCTACTGGTTATTCTTGCCCCCATCCCTGCTGTTTTCTTGACTTTATGTGTGTGTTTCTGAACTATTTCATTGTGTCCCGGGAAGCACAGGACATAAATGTCTGTGCTTCAAGTCCAGCATCTTGAACAACTTGACAGCTTTCCTTTGATGTAAAATTGTTCTATTTCATTAGTGCTCATGTAGTTTTCTGATTCTCACTAAATGCTCTTTCCTTCGTGTTCTTTATGATGTTGGTTTCATGTAATGGAAATTATTGTACATCTACTTTTTAGAGTAAGATTTTACAAAAGAACTTGGAGACAGTTTCTGCTCCTTCCAATAAAAAAATCAAGGGCTAACTGAGGACCTCCATGTGCTCTGGAATGTAATATGCACTTATTATATGCTATAAAAAAAGACCACAAGGATGAAGGGATTAGGAATGACTTTTGGGTAGCCAATTGCCAATGTCTGCCCCATTATTTCATACACTGGGAGCATACTTTGAGCAAATAAATTCTTAGTCTTACATACTTTTTTCTCACAAGTGTTTGCCAAGGTAATTCATTGATTGATATTCATTACTACTTGAGGACTATGAACCAGGTTGAGGGAATCATTGCTTTTCTTATCCATTTTAAAGGAGAAAACAGCTGTTTTATACATGTAGCGTCTTAAGCAGCTCAAAGTTCAAACCTCAGGCCTTCAGAAACAATAATATTTGTTATGTCTACATGCTTTCCTTAGGTTTTGGTAGAATCACACACACACACACACACACACACACACACACACACACACACACACACATACGTGCATGCACAGATACTCTTTCCTCTACCTCTAGTTGTGTTTATCTGAAGGCACCATCCCTTCTTTCTTCACTTCACCTATGATTTTTTTCTATATATTTCCTTATCTCACACTTATATATCTTACCCTCATGAAGGAGTTTCACGACTTCTTCACCTAATGAATACACACCTAGATCTGATATTCAGTTGATATGGCCATATAGGTAGTTCAGATATTGATATTTCAATGACAGGTAAACAACTCCTGTCATGATCCCCCTAGGCATCCCCTACATCCCTTCAACTTAGCCTCTTCTCACAATTAGAAGTTAATGGGCTAATGCCTAACACTGCATCGGACTTCTAGGACCTCACCCATTTATTGCCCATGTCTTATTGATTATTAAATATATTTCATATCTCTTCTGAGCTATTCACTAAGTACGGAGTTTGCAAAACTCAAATGCCTCCAAAGGCCAGTAGGTGATGGAACTGAGTGAAGCCAGCTATGTGAAACCAGAGACTGTGCCACACTTGTGAGCACGTGTGTCACTTTAGAGGTCATTTACATACAGTGGCCAGTACTATTGGATTTTCAGAAAAGGAGTGAAAAATGTTTTAATGTTAGGTATAAGAAGGAACATAGGGAGAAGTGTGGTTTTAAAAAATCTCCCTCCCCAAATAAAGTTTCTGTCCACAGCATTGTTAACAATTCAGTGTACATAATCTGCAGCTGCTACATGGCATTTAAATGACAGATAAGTAAATGCATGCTAGAGCCTCAGTTGTTTTTCTAACATAGGTCACCACAAGAAGTATGTACACAACAGGTTTGATTAATATCCTCAATATTTCAGTAGTTATGGTGCCTTGAAGAAGCAAAACAAATTGGAGTCAAGACATTTTTTGACTAATTTTGCCTAAAGTAAAAATTATGACAGAATTAGAATAACAATCATTTGAAATTATTTCATTCAGGCAACCAACTATATGCTAAGCTACAAATAGGTGATTTTCCCCTGAAGTTTGAAAAGAAGCAGCAGTCTCTGAAACATGTCTTCTGGTTTTCTATTTCTCCCAAATATCTGCTCCTGCAAAGTTCACCATTAAAGCTCTTTGAGAGAGATTATTTCAGACCCCTACATGCTGTGTCTGGGACACAAGAACAGTCTTAAAGAGAATGTCCTGCAGCTCACCCACCCCAGTGTGCAGGGCTGGAGCTCATGTATATGTACTTTGGCTCTCACCAGAAGTGGTAAACCTTAGTGCTCTGGGTCTTATTATTTTAAGAGATATGATGTGAGCCAGGTTGCTTAATATGAACCACTGACAGATGAAATGATGGCTTATGAAAGAAAGTTAATGTAAAATATTAGCTCATGTGAGCTAGAATAATCAGTTGTTTTTATTGACATTTTATGTGTTTGTTGCATTAGGAAAAGGAATTGCATTGGATACCCCTTTGTTCTCCACATATCTTGCAGAATACTTCTTTTTAATTTTTATTTTTTTTTTGAGATCGGAGTCATCTGCTCTGTCTAGCTCCATCCATGGCTGTGAGTGCAGTGCGTCGATTCTCGGCTCACTGCCAAGCTCCGCCTCCGCGGTGTTTAACTGCATTCTCCTGCCTGCAGCTTCCAGAGTTAGGCTGGCGACTTCAACAGCGCGGGCCGCGCCATCACTTTGTACTCCGCTTCCGTGACACTAGTTTTTTGTATTTTTTAGTAGTGTAAAGACGAGGGTTATACACAGTGTAGACCAGGATGAAGATACATACCGATCCATCCTGACGCTCATGATGCCACCCGTCTCGTCGCTGGGATTATAGGCTTGAGCCACCGCGCCCGGCCTTCAGTCTTCTTACTTTTAGCACTACTGGCTGTTTTTAGCATGCTTTGTTGCCTGTCTATCCTGTTAGAACATCAGCTCCACAAGGACAGGGAATTTGCCTGTCTTGTTCACTGTTATACCCACTCCATTTCCTAGGAAATGCCTAGAAATAGAAGGAACTCAGTAAATACTTCCTGGGTGAGTAAATGCACGAGAAAATTATTTGTGTGCATGGATAGTTGCAAAGATCACTATGGCATAAGCGGAGGCTTCCCCACTCGGGTTACAGCAATGTGGTTCTTTGTTTGCAAACTGCAGTTACCAGTTGAAGCATCTGCTGTGATTTTTTTTTTTTTTTAATCTGCTTCAGTTTATTTGAAGGGTTTCCTAAGAAGACACTGCTGATTTATGAAGCTGTTGTCTCTCTACTTCAAACCCACCTTTCCATACTCAGCTTTATGACACTGGGGCTAGGATGATAGCAAATAGAGCTTTGGCTCCCTGTGAGGCTCCTCTGAGGGGTAGGAACTAGATGCTTGCTGGGAGGCTGAGAAAGTCGGGGGGGAGGGAGACGTCCCTGTTCCTGGCAGCAGCATCCCCCAGCAACAATCACTCTCTCGGCAGCAGCAATTGGTCTCGTTCTAGTCTCCATCTTCTTTCTACACTCTTTCTGCAAAGTTACCCGTAGCAGCCAGGCCGTGCCCTCTCCTCAGGGATCTGGTCCGGGTCTGACAATGGTTCTACCAGGCATCTTCTCTGATTAGGGCAGCTTTCAGACAGCTGATTGCTCATTACGAACACCTGGGACAGGACCTCCATTTCTTCCCTTTATTCTACCTTCTCTATTTAGCCTAGCCAATTCCTCATAACTGATTATAATTAATTTATAATAAATTCCATCTGTTATAATAATTAGTACACTTTCTAGTTTCCTGACCTGGACTCTGATGGATCATGTTCTTTATCCTACAGCTATGTGTGTTTCTGCAAATTCTGTATTTCAAAGCTTTTAACAATTCACAAACTTGCAGGAGTTCTTTTAATTTCATTTAAAATGATAGTGGGATTTCTTTTAATTTAAACATGTTTTTCTGTTGGTGGGTATTTAAACACATAAAACAAAGAGGTTTACACAAAATACAAATGCCCCAGTCTTACTTATCAATTTTTAACACATTTCCATTGGATCAATGTTCTCTTACTTTCAAACTCCCTCTTTTTAAAAAATGCAAAACAGAAACCCCAATTGTTCATGAATTCTCAGAGCATCCCTTTCTGTGATAGGAGAAAACTTCCTATGGATCTATAATCCTATCCCCACACAGGTACAACACTTCTTTGTTTTTTCATGTGGAATATTTTGAGCAGGTTTCGGGAGGTTCGAATCTCAGCAGACCACTTGCTTTTTCCTGTGGCGTCTGCTCACTGCAAGAGGGGATGCTGACCCTTAGAGTTTGAGAACCACACTTTGAGAAGTTGTTCTTTCCTGCAGGACAGAATTAGGGCAGCTTTCAGGCAGCTGATTGTTCATTAAGAACACCTGGGGTGGGACCAGAAGGACAGAAAGTGCCATCTGCGATTGCAGAAATTCTTTGTAATTTCACGATTATGGCCATAGCAGGCTTTCTGTGGCAGAGCTGTTGACCTAAGGTTCAGAAACCAATTTTACTTTGCTAATGGCAGCATTTTCTCATGATCTGCAAAAGGTGAAGAAATGATGCAATGGGAAGATTGAGGCCATCAGTATAGTGAGTTGCTTGACTTACAGAGAAGTCATAAATTCATTTATCTTCCTCTCAGCAATGACTTTAACTCCTATCTTTTGAGAGCCTCTGAGGTGCAAGGCACGATCCCGGGCACTAGATTCTTCACACACTTGTAGAGCAGGTATTATCATAAGAGCACTGATCATTAGTCTCGAGCTTATAAGTAAATGCCCCAGAACTGGAACGTGGTGGAGCTAGTCCTTAGTCAAATCTAGGGGTAAAGTCTGGTTTTTTTGACTTCTTTCCCCCTCCTTTCACCATAAAGCACAACATGGTCTCACATGGAAACCTGGAGGGCAATTCCCTTGCTTTACATGAATGAGGGCCAAATACGATCTGTGTCTTTTACTGTGTCTAATCTCCCATGGTTTTCACAGCTACTTTTAAATTTATATGACTTTTCCATTTTCATAAAAGATAGGATGCCATTTCTTATCTTTTTGGATCAATGTTATGGTATCAGTATTGATTCTTAAAGATGCCCCTTAGAGATTCAGCTCTGAAGCTATTGATCATTCAAAAATTCCTCCTTTATTTAATTTTCATGTCACTTCAGTCTTTGAAACTTTAGGCTTCACATTTCCTCTGTAACAGTCTTTGAAACTTTAGGCTTCACATTTCCTCTGTATGTAGCTTTCCAGAGGAAGACAGGGCTTCCTTTACTGTACTTCTAAAATTATGTAATTTGGGAGTGCTTTATTTGGCAAACATTGATGGAATATTTATATGTTTGTGAACATTGTGCAATTCTTATCACAATGTTACCTAAAATAGCTAACATAAAGAGTCTAATTTATAAATAAGAGAAATTGAAGCTTAAGGAGTTAACTGTTCAATGTAATTAAGTAGACTAATGTGCCTCCAATCAAAGTCTAATCAAGGCCCAAAGCCTGTCCCCTAAACACTAACATCCATCTGCCCTTCATGTCCACTGTTTTCTCACCATCAGCCAAAACTTGTCTCAGAGTGATGGTTTGCAGAGCACATGCCTGGAGCCCTGCTGTCCCCTGTTTGTTCACTTCAGGGCCGGTGGTACCATCTTGATGCCTTCACATGCCTGTTCTAACTCTATTGTAACTGCTTATTTCTGTCACTCCAACTAGATGGGGTCTTTTCACTGTTTCATTCCAGCACTTGCATAGTGAGTAGCACGTTGGTGTTTAACAAATATTTGTTAAGGAAATGGATGCATGATTCTGGGCTTGGCAAATATATGCTCAACTTTGCCTTCTGTGCCTACATCTACCTGGAGGAATTTCCATCTGCTTCAACCACCATCAAATCTCTCTAAACAAGCAAATGGTGGTTGTCAAGTTGGTAATGGATATTTGTTGTTGATTAAGGTGATAAACTGAGGTAGAGAAATAACTTCTCTGATGATGTATAGGAGCAATGAGAAATGCTCTAGAGTGGATACTTTTATAATTTTACATTTTACTGGGATTTTATTGGCTGTCTTATCTTGTTGCTAATGGCATAAACCCAAGTCACACTAGCTTAGCAAAATGTATAGTTGTAACTTTGGAAAATGGAGTGTAGAGCCGGCTTCAGATCCTAATGGATTCCAGAGCCAAACAATCTTATTCTGGTCTCTCTTGGTATGTCCCTTCTTCTCTCTTTATTTGCATGTGTCTCCTACTGGGTTCATTTTGCAGAAAGGCTGTCACCATTTGACCAAAAGGGAGGACCAGGACAGAGGGACCATAAGCCAATGGTTTTCTTTAGTGTGCTGCCAGCAGAATCAGAATCACCTGGAAATTGGGTGAGAATGCAAATTCTTGAGCCCTATCCAAGACCTACTGAATCAGAAACTCCGACACCAGGAACTAGGACTCTGTGTTTTCACAAGCCCTCCACGTGGCTGTTGGATACACTACAATTTGAGATCTGCTTGACTAAGGGTAGGAATTGAGTTCTCAAATAAATTGGCTTTATCCAGTGACTTTCATGTACAGAAGTAGAAGAACATGGGAGATATTAATAGCTCAAAATGAGGGATTATATGTGTGTGGAATTCCTTTGACGTGCAAGGCACTCACTTGAGTGCCTAATTAATCTACCTTAATTATACTCTTATCTCTATTTTAAGAAGAGGATTTGGAGGAGGCTTAGTAATAGATGATATTTATTAAATTTTACCTTTAAGACTGTCGGAGAGAAACTGGGGTCTCTGTTCCATCAGAGAAAAGCATTTGGGTTCAAAATCTCACATTCCTAGTACAACTTTGGGAACACCGTAACTTCCCAATTTTATTCTTTAGCACCAATCTTTTCATTTACAGTGATTAGTAGTAAAATTGTTGAATGAAAAATTGTTAGTTTGGGGAGACAGCACAAAGAGGAAAAGGCTAGGGAGAACTGCAAACCACTTTGAAGCCAGCCTTGAGAAATAGGAATCTCCACAGATGAAAATGGAAGTCAAGGCTCCGAGGAGGGGGCACACTGCCTGTGTTCCTTGTGCCTCCAGGAATAGAGGGGTCCCAGGGACTACAAAGAATCCCCAGGGACCTCAGTTTCCTCAGAAGTAGCAGCAAGTCACTTCAGAATGTTATGCATTATCTGTCTTTTGAGATTTTAATCATCTTTATGTTTGCTTCGTCCTTAGTTAAAAAAATAATATTTCTCATGTAGGGCTAATGGAATTGTCTTTCTGGGGTCATAGAAACAAGGTTGTCAGAATATCTCTTCAAGACAATCGTGTCAGTGACCACAGCTTGGCAATTCCTGAGCTAGATATAAAGGTAGCAAGAACAGCACTACTCACAGTAACAAAGACATAGAATCAACCTAAATGTTCATCAGTGATAGACTGGATAAAGAAAATGGTGTGGATATACACTGTAGAATACTATGCAGCCATAAGAAGGAATGAAATCATGTCTTTTACAGGGACATGGATGGAGTTGGAAGCCATTATCCTCAGCAAACTAATGCAGGAACAGAAAACCAAACACTGCCTGTTCTCACTTATAAGTGGGAGCTGAATGATGAGAACACATGGATGCATCAGGGGGAACAACACACACTGGGGGCCTGTTGGAGGATGGGAGGAGGGAGAGCATCAGGAAGAATAGCTAATCAATTCTGGGCTTAAAACCTAGGTGATGGGTTGATCTGTGCAGCAAACCACCAGGGCACACATTTACCTATGTAACAAACCTGTACAGCCTGCACATGTACCCCTGAACTTAAAATAAAAGTTGAAGTTGAAAAAAAGAGAAAAAGTTTGTCAACCCTTTAACCCTTGACCAAAAGGAAAAAGAATAAAAGAAGGTAGCAAGAATTAGGAGAGAGCTAACTCATAATTCTAAATAATGTAAGAATTCAAAATAAAATAATCCTAATAATTATTCTAAATAAAATAATTCTAAGTAATAAGTATAGTAACATAATAATAGCAAATATTTATTGATCTCTTATGGTGTCCTAGGTCCTGTTTTAGTCATTTTAATTGTATTAACTCGCTTAGTCTTTATAACTTCCATCCATTTTAGAAATAAAAAAAAACTGGCACAAATTGTCCAAATGAAATGGTTTTTTTTTTTTTAATATAAATCCAAGAAGTTCTGTCCTCAGAGCTCGTGCAGTTTATCATTACATAAGACTACCTGCCTCTTGAGAAAAAGTGAATCTCTTCAGTTAAACTATGCAGATGTTTGCTAATATTTGCTACTGTGCTTGTTCATTTTAGGCGATTCCACATAATTTTGTCATAACTCCTTTGTATGAAGATAGAATCCAGCCACCATCCTATCCTCATCACGACACTGTCATTACAACTAAGACATCAGAGTGGACATTCACCTCTTTTCAAGAAACATTTTCGTCTACTGACTCTATGTGGAAGTCAAAGAGCTACCTATGACTTATGTTCGTTGTTTCATTTCCTGAAACTTTGCTGTGCAGGTTAAAGACTATTTCTATCTGAACTGTTTGATGGGGAAAGCTAACTTGAACCTAACTACATGAACCTCTGGAGGCTGGGTAACCTGACTTCTCCACAAAGCAACTGATATTCATATGTTGGGTTTTATTTTCAATTTGTCATGGTTCTTGAAGACTGCTCTGAATGTTCAATTATATTTTTAATTTCACTGCTGGCTTATTAGCTGATGAACTGAGCTGTTCTCCTCTGAGCAGTATTAGGGTTTAGTAAGATCTTACATCATTCTACAGGAATCAATTTATAAACTTTGTTTACTTCGAGATTCTAGCTGACACATAAATTTAGCAGCAACAGAATTACAGATAGTGTTACAAAAAAGCTATTAGCTATTCTCTTAGAGATAATATTTATAAACGGAATGTAATTACAGCCTGGAAGCACACAGTTTCCAGAGCTAAAGGCAATAAAACTAAAGCAATAAAGAATTTACTATTAGCTCTCCTGGGACAAAGAGGTCTCCAGTGGAATGGGAAAGAGGTTGGGGTAAGGTATAGAGCTGGGAAGGCAAAAGAAGAAGGAAGAGAATGGGATCACAGGAGAGGCTTGGCTCTTCTAAACAGTAGTTATATTCCAGGCTGTTCTAAGAAGGCAGAGACTGGCACCTGGAGAGACCAAGTCTCTGCTTCTACTATGGAAGATTTTTAAAAGTTTTTTCCAACCCGATAGAAACTTTCTCATGGGAATGATTTGCTCACTGATATTTTCCCAAAAGATCCTTTCTCTTATTTTCCCAGATCACTGGATTTTTTTTAAAAAAAACATAATGACCATTATCCCAAACAACTAGATAATATATAGCCTTTGTCCTTTAAGTGCAAATTTGGGTCCATAAATATTTATTGGGCAGCTACTGTATACAAGATACTTTACTAGGTACTTTGAGAAATACCAAGATAAATAAGATGTGATCCCTGCCCTCAAGAGGCATAAGATTTAGAAGGCAAGAGAAGACATGTAATACTGCAAGTACCAATACTAGCTGCTCTACACCAGGCATTGCTGTCAATGCATTGGCTGTACTAACTCATCTAACCCTCATAGCAACTCTGCAAGACGATGTCATCATTGTTTTCATTTAATAGATGAGGAAATTGAGGTGAAGCAATATTATATAACTTGGCAAGTGTTACATGCTATAAAGAAGTTGAAAATCGAGACAGTGGGAGATGAACTATTTGACTTAAAGCCATAGAGTAAATCCAAGTCAGGGCCTGGGCTATAATTCAGTTGAAGTCTCCTGACTCCCAGCACAAGTCTCTGTTTATTAAATTGTGAAGTTTTTTTTTTGTTGTTGTTTTTTCCTTAATAATGAATGGGACTAGGAGTGATTTCAACACTCCATCTAAGACTCCTACTTGCTTATTCTGAGAAAGTAATCAACTTCAAGTCAAGCTTTGTTTTCTTTTAAAGAGCCTTGAAAATATTCACTAAGAGTTTTATGAAACTTTAAGCAAAGAACTGTTTGTACAATACCATTTTAAAATAATTTTCTGACTGGAGCTAATATAAATGTATATTTACTGTTGACTTTAGGAAGGCTTTCATATGAATATCAGTTTTGAAGTTTGTTTTAAAATTCACTCATTTATCTAAAGTGTATGTTTTGCATTAATATATCAGAATCAAAGTTCATTAAATAATGTTTTTATTAGGAAAAGTTTTTTTATGTAAACTATCTAACATGTAATTTAAGAGAAATACTTAAGCTAATTTTTAAAACCTTCTCCAAGTATGTTAATTTTCCAAATGATTTTCAGGAAATCAGCAGGGCTGATTACCTGAGCCCTTAGACAAAAGTGGATGGTCTCTTCAATACTTTTGACCTTTTCTCTTCACCTTGTCTGTTTTTCCCTCAGTCCCTGGATTACTATGTTTGTCCTCTAACTGCTTGAAATGCCTTCTCCTATGCCTTTAGCAGCCACTGAAAGTTCACTATTTTCTGTCTTAGTTTCTTAAATTCTATGTCTCTTAGAGTGTTTGAGAAGATAACTACATAAATGCATCAGGAATAATGGGTGTGTTAGTTTCCTAGAAATGCCATAACAAAGTACCCAAAACTGGGTGGTTTCAACAATACAAATGTGTTTATTCTCTCACAGTCCAGGAAGCTGGAAGTCCAAAGTCAAGGTGTCAGCAGGGCTGTGCTCCTCTGAGGGTTCTAGGGGAAGAATACTTCCTTGTCTCTTTCAGCTTCTAGTGGCTCTTGGCAATTGTTTGCATTTCTTAGCTTGTAACTGCATCACTCCAATCTTTGTCTTTGCCATCACAGGGCCTTGTCCCCTGTAATTCCTTTATGTCTCCGTGTCTGCATCTCCCTCTCCGTTCTCTTATAAAAACACCAGTCATTGGATTTAGGACCCATTTTAATCCAGTAAAACCTCATCTTAACTAATTACCTCTGCAAAGACCCAACTTCCAAAAAAGATCACATTCAGAGGTTCTGGTGAACAGGAATTTGGGAAGACACTCTTCCGCCTAGTACAATGGGTTAATATGAGAAGGCAGGAGGGAAAACTTGATCATTTGAACAAATGTTGGTTTATTTCAAGAGAAGTTGTAAGGTTCCATCTGGCTAGAATTGCTACATCTTCTATTTTGTCATAGTTTTAGCCTTACTTTATAGCTGATTGGAAAAGTCCAGTGACTTCCTTAGGTCTGACTCTATCTCCAAAAAGCCATGCTGACAGATGCCCATTTTACTTGATACAAGATGGAGTATTACCATTGGTCAGGTGAATTCATCAGCTTCACTAATTATCTTCCTGAAGAGCAAACAGAATTAAGCATGTCTTGAAAAAAAATTGCCAAAAAGAAGAACAGCAAGCAAGTTGAGCATAGTGAAAAGACTTGGGGCTATAGCGTCAGATAAAGTTAAGTTCAATTTTCGTGCTGCCATGTACTAGTTTACTAATCACAGGATTATTAATCACGCTCTCTTCAGCAGCAGTTTCGGGGTAATTAAATCTACATCAAAGGTTATTTTTAGGATTAAAGAAAGACACAGTAGATATTCAAAAAATATGTTTTCTACATTAATGATGATAATACAGCTGCAAAAAAGGAGTAAGATGGCTGCAAAAAGAGATGGCATCTAAAATACCTTTCTATCTTTACATATTTTTTAGCAAATTTGATCCCATACTCTGCATTTAAGGAGGGAGATGGTGGACTACCTTTGGCTGCTAAAACAAGATGTCAGTACTGACTGAGGTGGCCAAACCCCCAGACTCCTCATCCCCTGTAAGCTGTGATTCAGTGGACCTTCACCCTAGCTGTGGCAAAGCATGGTGTTGGGCCTGCAAGTTCCTGGACCAGGCCTAGCTTTGCCCTCACACAGCACAAATCCCACACTCTGGCCCTCTCTTTTCCCACAACAATTTTGATTTGTAGGCAGGATAATCATAAAGATTCAAAGGAGATGAGAAATTGCCACTTAGAAGAATAAGCTGATGTATGGAAGGCAGAGAATTTCTAAGTAGCCATCCAACCCAGCTGGGCAGGATTCGACCGTCAGGTTGGTTGGTTGGATATTTGCCACCAGATGTTAGGTCAGCTTCTTGCTCAGTGCCTCTCAGTCACTTACCTCAGTCCCTGGCTTCCAAACTAGAGGACCTGGGTCATCATTGGAATTTGCCATAGCTTAGGCCTGGGCCTGGCTAAGTCCACAAAAATCTAGTACTGCATCAGAGAAACTTCTGCTAAATAGTTATTCCACACCCAGTTTTGGTTTTTGTAGTTCAGGTCTCTGGTGTTCTGTCATAGGCTCCTTGGTAGATCTCTTGTCTCTCCTGTTTCCGGCCACACATGACCATCACCACCACCACCACTAGCTTGGCCCACAGGCTCTGGCCCTGACATTGGCTTGCGCTTCAAAGTGCTCAGGCCATGCTGTCTTTTTAACAAATACTCACTAGGGAGCAGTACTCTGAAAAGTTTAAAGCCACTGTGCACATTTCTACTAGGTAGACTCATTTAATCTCTAAATAGTAATTTAATACAAAGGCAACATGCATACTTTCACAGGAAGTTCTTATTTGATTATGTTAATTAGACTTTCAGGACAAAACAGGTCACGATACTTACTTCACACTAGGCCTAGAATATTTTACTGGGATCTGTGGGAAGGTCAAATAGATGTGGCATGTGCTTTGTGGTGGTCAAAATGGTACTTTATTTTTCTGGTTTTGAATACCCCTTATCCTTCCATTTTGAAAACAATCAAGAAAAATGTTCTGCCACACAGTTCTCTCTACTCCCTTTATCTTTCTTTGAAATATCGACTATTCTTCTGCTAACAGCAAAATATTTTCCAGGCAAAACAATAAATTTTTCCTTGCCAAAGGAAAACAAGGCTAACCATTGGAAAAGACCTCAAGACTAAGTTGCAACTAATATAGACCCAAACCCCTCTTTTCTTAGCATGATCTTTACGTTTTGAACTTTGAAATTAAAGACCAAGGGGAAATTGTTTTATGTTTTATATACTACACTAGCCAGTGGTCCAGATAGCATGTTATCTAAGAAAAAGAACTTCTATCACCTTTAAATATTTGAAAATAATTTCCAGCTGTCTCTCTTCCTCTGATAGTCATAAACACAGACACACACACACACACACACACACACACACACACACACACACACACAGAGAGAGAGAGAGAGAGAGATACACAGAGAGAGACAGAGACAAACAGAAAGAAAGAGCTTTACCACAATTGATTATGGAAAGAATCACGATTATGGAAAGAAGAAATGCTAGGAGAGCTCAGGCCCATTTATCTCAGTAGATGAACAAGATTGTAATTGCGATTATGCCCTCAGAATTTCACACAGTTCTAGTCCTACAGTACAAAAGAAAGGAAAAGAAGTTATGTAAGTACACGTAATGTTCTTATTAACATGAAAAAACAGTAAGACAGAAAAGATAAAAATATAGTGCCTTGGCAGCTGGAAGGTGCCCAAGCAGAGAGTGTAGAAAAGTGTCCAGTGAAAAACAAGGGACCAGAAAGTAAATAATGAAGAGGGGTGCTTGGATTCAGCTAAGTGGGACAGAAAGGATTTCTTCAGGTTGAGAGAATTGGAGTTGGAAAGTCAGAAGTCTAAGGAAAATGTTCTTTCAAAAACCATGTTAGAATTAAGTGATTATAACTCACTCAAAATACCACAAATATATGTCATGAACATGGAAGTGGTTGGGAGGACAAAGGGTCAAAGGACTTCTTTGTTCTGTGAGTGAGTCCCACGTGATTGAAGAGGAGGAACCAAGAACAGAATTGATGATGATCCAGATGGAAGGAAGGAAGTTTGTTGCTGAGAGCAAATTGTTCTTTGTCCTTGAGATAAAATGAAAATTTGCACTGCTGGTTAAAAATTTACATGACACAGATCCCAGAATGAATGTAAAAATGTTTTTGACAGAAGGAATGGAATTAGAAGGTCCATGACTCCGATAGAACTAGATAGAGCAGATCAGGCATCTCACGTTTGCACTCACAACTCTGACATGTGTTACCCATCATGGGATACCACATCAAAAATATTTAGTGTATTTTATTCTTAAGTCTGTTTTCCATCACATAATAATCTTATGTTATTGCTTGGGACACATTTGTCCCGAGCTCACCTCTCAAAGCAGGAGTCCCATTGTGGGGCATACTCACACCAAACCTTCAGTGATTCTGAGAAGAACTTTATGCTCATGCTTTCTTTTCTGCCTTCTTCTCACAGCAAGTCTTAGTTATGTTGCCACAGAGCAGTTTATGTGACTTTACTGTATCAAGAATGATCAGTTAACACACTCAAAGTAGGCTACTGTCTCTGTGACCTGACTAATGGACACACCTCACTCTTTTGTACATGCCCGTTTGAAACCTATGATCTTCTTCAACCACCATGATGACAGAAAGTCTTGGCGTTGGTTACTCCTTTGGGGAAATGCTTGTAATAAACATTGTAGGATGGATTATTGCTCTAAGCCAAGGTTTCTCAACCTTGACATTGGAGGCACTATTGACATTTGGCACAAAGTATTTCTACTTACTATTTGGGGGGCTGTCCTGTGCATTGCAGGACGGCAGCCAGCATCTCTGGCTTCCACCCAATAGGTGCCAGTAGCATAAAATGTCTTCAGACACTGCCAAATGTACCCCGAGGAGAAAAACTGCCCTGATTGAGAACCACTGCAGTAAACTATCATCTCCCATCAGCTCCTTATAAATTGAAATTGCAGCAGTCCAGCAAGGCATGGAGAGAACGAGAGGTGTCTGAAGCTCAGGAAAAGCTGCAGCCCAGGGAGCATCAGAAAATGGCTAGA
Source organism: Rhinopithecus bieti (assembly GCF_001698545.2). Taxonomy (NCBI): domain Eukaryota; kingdom Metazoa; phylum Chordata; class Mammalia; order Primates; family Cercopithecidae; genus Rhinopithecus; species Rhinopithecus bieti. Next base: position 2,676,122 of record NW_016803311.1, read on the forward strand.
AAGGGTAGGTCTGAACTGGCTGTCACAGGGCAGGGACTTTCAGAGAGTCACAAGGAGACTGGGTGAGGAAAAGACAGACAGGGGTGAGGGGCATAAAGACAGGCAACTGAAAGGAAGAAGAAATATTGAGAGCAGCCGGGCGTGGTGGCTCAAGCCTGTAATCCCAGCACTTTGGGAGGCCGAGACGGGCAGATCACGAGGTCAGGAGATCGAGACCATCCTGGCTAACACGGTGAAATCCCGTCTCTACTAAAAAATACGAAAAACTAGGCGGGCGAAGTGGCGGGCGCCTGTAGTCCCAGCTACTCGGGAGGCTGAGGCAGGAGAATGGCGTGAACCCGGGAGGCAGAGCTTGCAGTGAGCTGAGATCCGGCCACTG
>NW_016803311.1:2676793-2703601 GCF_001698545.2 Rhinopithecus bieti
CGTCTCAAAAAAAAAAAAAAAAAAAAAAAAAAAAGAAAAGAAAATATTGACAGCAATACGGCTTTCACGATAGGGCTTTCCTAGAAAACCAGAGGGGGAATCCACAACGGGCAGTCAGAAAACCAAGGTTCTGTTTTCAACTTCACTCTCCTATTAGTTTTTAGATCACTTATCCTTGGCTTCCTTATCTATAAAATGTGGCTGTGTTTCCAGACCCGATTACCTCAGATTGCTGTATTAAGGCAGTACATGGGGACATACTTTGTAAATGTGTTTATAAAAGTGTCAAGAACTGCTATTTTTGTGCAGTTGTGCCTGACATGTAAGTCAGATGGCTGAGAGGAAGTAACTCAAAATTATTGAGGTCCTGAGGATAGAGAGTCTGCTCTTGGTCAGAGTGGCCTCATGCAGTTTGCTGAAAATCCAGGTCATGCTTCCTCACCTAACCCTGGATGCCTGGGCATCAGGAGTAGTAATGAGGGGTATCGAGGAGTGTAAAGTAATATCTGAGTAGATGGGAGTGTGAAATTCAACTGTTAGTATCTTTCATACCGAGTAATTTTCATTAATCTCAATTTACACTTGCAGGTTTTCCAAAAGTGGAGATCTCAGTAGCAATAGGCCATGGTACAGTCTGTACTGCTTGAGTTCTATGGTGGAAAGGAGAATACTTGCCTACCAAAACTTAGAAAATATTTTAGGTAACCCGGACATAGAATAATCATGGATTTTTTTTTCTCATATTCCATATGGAGAGCTGATAAAATCGTCCTCAAAGCATTTTTCTTTTAAATTTAAGACTACCTAATAAACAAGATGGGAACAAGTGAAAACACCAGTTTGGAAACTAAAGCAATAAGATCCTTTGGAAATTCCTGAAAGAAAATTGTTCGGAGGATCAGTTCAAGTTTGAAAGAAAGATTTAGTGCTTATTTTTTTCAACCCTTATAAAAACGAATAAACACATTTGCCCTCTGAAGTAGACTCCAGACTTTTGCACCTGGCTGAAAGGAAGAAACACATCAGCTCAGATCAACCCAGTTTTTACTGGAATACTTGCGGCAGAACTGAGAAGTGCGGGTACAAGCACAATGACTGGATTATTCCCATCTTCTGCTTATTTAAGAAGTTAGGCATTACATTTTCTCATTTCAGACTTTCTGTTTACTAAACTACAAATAAAACTGTGCAAACATATGCTTCAGGTTTTCTACTTCTGAAATGTTGTTGGAGATTGCAGTTGCACTGAGTTGGAAATTGAGAACTTAATTATTTTAAAATCTAGTCTCGTGAGAGGGAACTATCAACTGCAGATACTAGACTTCTTTGATGTTGTTTCTGGCCTTTGGGGATGAATTCTAACACTCCCCTTTTACAGTTCTCCCTCTCTTAATCCCCTAAAACCAGAGAGCTGAACCTCTTTGCAAAACATTGTTACTTCAGGCATCTCATGGGGGATGATTAATAAGTGACCACGGTTAAATGATACAAGGAATAAAATAGCTAGTTGCCAGAAAGTAAAAGGTGACCTGGAGAACATCAGAAGGTTTTGAGGAAAATAAGAGCGCTAAACAGATGGCATACATGTGCTTTGTTTCTGTCAAATGCTAGGATCTCAATGCATCCCCAGAACAGTTCAGAGAGTAGAGCAGTGTTAGCATCTAATGGTGAGGCTTATTGCAAAATGGGGTGTCCACCCTCAACGTTAGTGGGTTCCTTATCACAAAATAATTTCTAATAAGAAGAATGATTTCTGCTATGTTAAGGAAACTTGCAAAATAGATGGGTAAGCCCTCACAACTCCTACTTACCTGGAAATTATATGATTTATATGTGTTGTTGGATTATTAGAACTTCTTGAGAAAAACGCTGAAACCATGTTTTAAAAACAGGCAGGTTCATTTTGCAGATTACAACATGGATGAATCTTGAGGACATCATGCTAAGTGAAACAAGCCAGTTACAAAAAAACAAATAGTGTATAAATCCATTTATATGAGGTATCTAAAGCGCTCAAAGAAACATAAAGTAGAATGGTGGTTGCCAGGGTCTGGTGAAGGGTGAAATGAGTTGCTGCTCAATGGGTGTAGAGTTTGAGTTTTGCAAGATGGAAAAGTTCTGGATATCTATTGTACAATAATAGGAATAAACTTAAAACCAACCAGCAGTGCATATACAAGTGGTTAAGATGGTAAATTTTATGTTTGTGATTCTCAATACAATTAAAATGTTTTAAAGTGTATACTATTTGCTAAATAAAAGAACTTTGTTTGAAAACCCTGGCAAGATGAACTGAGTAGAATCATGGAACATAGAGGGTAGAGCTGCGTGAATGTGATTGTAATTAGTGGACTGTTAGTCTTCCAGGCAACCTCACAGATCGGAGAATGAGAATCATTAAGAATCACACTGAAGAGAAAGAACAGCACTTCCTCTGCTCATTGTCTGTGATGTGACCTAGAAAAAGATTTATCATGCAATAATCCAATAGATATTTACGGAACACTTAGGAAGGGGCCATCATCGTGCTAGGTGGGGATTCAGCAATGAATCCATTTCACACCTCAGTCTATTGTAAATTCACCTGCTGAGGTCTTCAGCAACCTTCTAGTTACTAAATTCACTAGAGACATGTTTTACAGAGCCACAATGATTATTTCATCCACTTAAAACTTTCTTCTTTATTGGCTTACGTATCACTCTCCCTGATGTTTTTTTCCTACTTGAGCTGCTTCCTCTGCCTTCTCCATAAATATTGGTTGGTATTCTTCAGGGTTTCTTCTTAGGTCCCCTTTTTCTCAACACATAGTAAATCCTATCAATGAGTTAATGGCCCCAAATCTTATCTTTAGCTCAACCTTCTTTTTCTGGGTTCCAGAATGCTATATCTTATAAATTACTAGGTAGCTTTGTTTGAATGTTCCAAACTCAACATGTTTAAGACTCAACAAATTCTCTTTTCCTGATGTTCTTCTATTTTAAACACTCTATATCAGAAAATGACATTGTCATTAAATTAATTGCCCAAGTCAGAAACTGGAAGTTGTTCTGTATTTCTTCCTCTACCCTATCCTCATCTAGAATGAGTCAACATTGCCTGTTCATTTTATTTCCTTAACACTTCTTAAAAATGACCCCTCCTCTCCTTCATCCTTTCTGTCACTTCTTGAGTTCACATTTGATGGCTTCATCTAAGTTATTTATTTATTTATTTATTTATTTATTTATTTATTTATTGGGATCAAGTCTCGCTCTGTTGCCCAGGCTGGAGTGCAGTAGTGTGATCTTGGCTGACTGCAAGCTGCGCCTTCCAGGTTCATGCCATTCTCCTGCCTCAGCCTCTTGAGTAGCTGGGACTACAGGTGCCTGCCACCATGCCTGGCTAATTTTTTGTATTTTTATAGAGATGGGGTTCACTGTGTTAGCCAGGATGGTCTGGATCTCCTGACCTCGTGATCTGCCCGCCTCGGCCTCCTAAAGTGCTGGGATTACAGGCGTGAGCCACCGTGCCAGGCTTCTTTGTGCAAAATTCTTTAGTGGCTCCTGATTACCTGTAAGATAAAGTCTTTACCAAGTTTTCAATGTCTTTTGGATTTTCCCTTGGCTCTCTTTTCAAGCACCATCTCCTACTTATATTACCTTTGCATCCTATTCTTAAGCAAAATTCAGCTCTTTAGTGTGAGAACACATAGGCTTGCTTTTGTTTCTGTACTGTTTTCTTTGATTGGAGTATTTTCCTGCAAACTGTCCCATGAGCCCTTTTATAAAAGAGAGTGTACTTTTCAAAGCATAGTCTTTTTTTTTTGTAGGTGGTTCACGACTATTGTTTTATTATTTTGTTGATTTTAAAAGTACACATGGTCCGGACAGACGTCTCACCAAAGATGCACAGATGGGAAATAAGCATATAAAAAGATGCTCAACGTCATAGCTTATTAGGCAATTGCAAATTAAAATAACAATGAGATGCCACTACACATCACATTAGAATGGCTAAAATCCTAAACATGAAATGCTGGATGAGGATGTGAAGTAATAGTCACTCTCATTCATTGTTGGCGGGTCTGAAAAATAGCACAGCCACTTTGGTAGACAGTTTGGCAGTTTCTCACAAAGGTAACCTTACTCTTACCATGTGTAAGAGTAATCCATCAATCACACTCACAGCTATTTACCCAATTGGGTTGTAAACTTATGTCCACACAAAAACCTGCATATGAATGTTTATAGCAGCTTTATTCATTGCTATAGTTGGATGCTTGTCCCCATCCAAATCTCATGTGGAATTGTAATGCTAATGGTGTTGGCCGGTGGTGGGAGGTGTTTGGGTCATGGGGGCAGATTCCCTATGGCTTGGTGGTATCTTTATAATAGTGAGTGAGTTTCCACAAGATCTGATCATTTAAAAGTATGTGAGACCTCCCGCTCTACTCTCTCTCTCTCTCTTTCTCTCTCTCTCTCTCTCGTGCTACATGATTGAAAGTTCCCTGAGGCTTCACTAGAAGCTAAACAGATACTGGCACCATGCTTGCTGTAAAGCCTGAAGAACTGTGCGCCAATAAATCCTCTTTTCTTTATAAATTACCCAGTCTCAGGTATTTCTTCATAGCATAAATTAACCAGTCTCAGGTATTTCTTTATAGCAATGCAAGAATGGCCTAATACATTCATAATTGGCACAACTTGGAAGCAACTGAGATGTCTTTATATAGGTGAGTAGATAAACTATGGTACATTCACGTAGTGGAATATTATTCAGTGATAAACAGAAACAAGATATCAAGCTATGAAAAGACATGGAGAAACTTAAATGCATATTACTATGTGGAAAAAGCTAATCAGAAAAAAGCTACATACTGTATGAATCCACTTATATGATATTCTGAACAAGGCCAAACTTTGGAGACAGTAAAATGATCAGTGGTTGCCAGGGGTTTTGGGAGAGAGAGGGAGGAGAAGAGAGATGAACAGGTAGAACACAGGAGAACTTTAGGCAGTGAAACTATTTTGTATGATGCTTTAATGCTGGATACATGTAATTTTACATTTGTCAAATTCCACAGAATGTACAAAACAGAGTGAATCCTAATATAAACTGGAAGCTTTAGTTAATAATAAGTTATGAATAGTGGCTCATCAACTGTAACAAATGTACTATACTAATGCAAGATGTTGATAATAGGGGAAATGAAGGGGTGGGAGGGCTGATAGGCCATGTGAATGCTGTATACTTTAGGCTCAATTTTTCTATAAGCCTTAAAACTATTAAAAAGTAAATTTTATTAATGGTGTATTTTAAGAGTACACTTCAAGTCCTGAAAACTGGCAAGAAATTAGTGTACTTAACCATATATGGCCGCTTTATTAAGAATCTTCTCTTATGTACTAAACACAGATTCTAATAAAATAAAAATGATGTTAGTGAAACAGACACAGACATTTTTTCTTGGTATTGATTGCTAGTGTCAAGCATTACAGGAAAATAATTGGTGATTCAGAGGACATTTATGGAAATTTTGTGTTTCTATGGAGTGGGATAGATTCTTAAATGAACCAGCACTGCCATACCACTAGTAGCAAAGAACTACTCTGCTATTTAAAGAAAGGAAAAATATTAGTTAATATCTGTACATCTTCTAAGAAGGAAACACTAATGACTATTACTTATGAAAAAACAATATTAATTATAATATTCCAGCAACTTGGGAGGTTGAGGCAGGAGGATAGTTTCAGCCTGAGAGGTTGAGGCTGCAGTGAGCCATGATGGCACCACTGCACTCCAGCCTAAGCAACAGAGCGAGACTTTATCTCAAAAAAAAAAAAAAAAAAAACCCAAAAGCAAAAAACCTTAAAAAAAAGAGTAGAATGTAAAAGCCTCTGGGAGTATCTTTACTACTACCTCTTAGCAAATGTCGAAACAGAGAATTTGGAAGAGTGGGAAGATGCTTTCCAGTTCCAGTTTCTTCCTTGACACACTAAACATCTGTCATTTCTTTACGCCTAAAGCTTCTCCTTATTTCAAGGAATTTATGCCGTTTCAGCCAAAAAGAGGGAGCTTTGCTATAGTTATTTAAATGCCAGATCTTTTGCTTCATCATTTCTACATGAAACCACAGCAAGGGGAAAGCTACATGAAAAATAAATATCTGATACGCATTCTTGGCCTTGTGTAACATTTTCTCCTTGAATTTAAAGAGAAGGACAATAATATATATCTCTCAGTGAATGTAAGAAGGAGGAAATATCTAAATCTCAGATCGCTTTGTTAGAGATTCACACAAAGTCATCAAATAAACCTGGGACTGCTTTTTACAGAACGGAAGCTTCTTTGCTGGCTTAGATGATGCTGGGGCAGGGTTTGTGAAAAGGGAATTCAGTATCTTGGTGTTCCTAACACGATAGAAGATAACCAGCCTTACCTACTTACAAAAGCCAGTTGGCGCTGCTAGATTGCAGAGGAAACCTTGAAGGGAAGGTTAAATGGATGACTCAGAGCCTCTTTCCTTTGTGCAGCCAGTCGCACCAGGGCAGTGGGGTTTCAGTGAATTTTCCCTGTGAATAAAGGTAAAAATGCTCTGACTTCACATTTCACCATGTTTTATTCTTCCTCAAACACTTTTGTATTTTATCCTCATAACAAATCTGCAATGATGGTAAGGCAGATTATGTTATTCACATTTAACCAAGAAAAAAACAGACCCAACAAGGTTGTTTAGGCTAAATTCAGGGAGTTAATAAGGGGGATGGGTGTGGGGAATTAGAACCAGAACGCTGAATGCTTAGACTGGTACTTTACCCATTACGTGTTAGGTTGAAGCAAATGGAAAAACAGAATGGGACCTCACAGCTCATAATCTCAAGGTCTAATAAGGATATATGAAGTGTGGAAACAAGCAGAAGGAGAAGAGACTATTCCAAACCTCCCAGACTTAACCCGCAGATTCATAGAAGAAATGCTCTGTTTTGGGTTCCTCAGAAATAGACCCTCATACAAGAATTTCAGTGCAAGAAGTTTGACTGGGAGGTGATCATTTCAGGAAAAAACAGTTGCAAAGTGGGAAACTGAGAAAAGAAAGGAGGTCAGTTAATAAAGGGTGCATAACTAACCAGAACTCAATTCTACTAGGGAACTCTGAGAGTCAGTGTTGAAAATATGCTTTTGGCCAGGCGCGGTGGCTCAAGCCTGTAATCCCAGCACTTTGGGAGGCCGAGACGGGCGGATCACGAGGTCAGGAGATCGAGACCATCCTGGCTAACACAGTGAAACCTCGTCTCTACTAAAATACAAAAAACTAGCCGGGCGAGGTGGCGGGCGCCTGTAGTCCCAGCTACTCGGGAGGCTGAGGCAGGAGAATGGCGTAAACCCGGGAGGCGGAGCTTGCAGTGAGCTGAGATCCGGCCACTGCACTCCAGCCTGGGCCACAAAGCGAGACTCCGCCTCAAAAAAAAAAAAAAAAAAAAAAAAAAAAAAAAAACGCTTTATAGGTAGCTCGTCCAAGAGGTGAAGGTTAAGGATGCTGGAGACAGAAAGTTGGAAATATTTATTTTCAGGTAATGGCACTTCTCCCCGTACCAATTCCCATCCCATATGCAAAGACTCTTGGCTTCCAGACCATCATGTGTATATGCATATATGTGTATATATGCATGTGTGTACAAATATATATAAAATCTCTATCTCTGTGTATAAACACACATTCATATGTATATACACACTTCATATACACACAGATTTATGATATATGTATATATAACATAATACATGTATTATCTATATATGTACTATATATGTATACATAAAATTTTCAGTAACATGATGTATAGAGAAGTACTAATTTCTGTGTTTTTGTGTTTATGTAAATTACATGGCAACATACATGCCATTTGATTTTTTACTTTTATTTTAATTAACTTTTTAATTTAGAGATTATTATAGATTCACATGCAATAATAAAGAGAGGTCCTATATACACTTTACTCAAATTTCCCCAATGCTAATATCTTCTAAAACTATAGTACAATATCGACACCAATATAGCAATATATAGTACATTTGATTCACCACAGAGACCTCTCGTGTTGCCTGTTTACAGCCACGCCTCCTTCCCTCATACTGTCCCCTTCCTTTATCCTCTTTAACAGTTGAAAACCATTTATCTGTTCTCTATTTCTGTTATTTTGTCACTTTAAGAATGTTGCATAGTATGAGCTTACTAAGATTGAATTTTTAAAATCAGTATAATTCTCTGGAAATTCATTCAAGTTGTCGCATGTACCAGTAGTTCATTTATTGTCATGGTTAAGAAACATTCTGTGGTATAATAGAGTTTGTTACATCAAAAGACATCTGGGATTTTTCTCCTTTCTTGCTATTACAAATAAAGCTAATATGACCATTTGTGTGCAGGTTTCTGTGTGAACCTAAGTTTTCATCTCTCTGTGATATATACCAAGGAGTACAAATGCTGGGCTATATGATAGTAACATGTTTAGTTTTTTATTTAACTGTAAACTGTTTTTCAGAGTGGCATTTTCATTTTACACTTACAACAACAATATATAGGTGATCCTGCTTCTTCACGTCCTCACCAATATTTGGTGTTGTCATTATTTTTAATTTTAATTATTCTGATAGATATGCAGTGATACCTCATTGTGATTTTAATTTGTATTTTACTAATTGCTAATGCTTTTGAATATCTTTTCATGTGCTTTTAAATACAAGGCCTTTGCCAGATATGTGACTTGCAAATATTTTCTCCGAGTCTGTAACTTGTCTCTTCTCTCATTTTACAGGATATTCGGAGGATCAAAAAGATCTTAATTTTGATGAGAGCTAATTTATCAGTTTTTCCTCTTAAAAATTATACTTTTGGTGTTGAGTCTAAGAAGAACATTGACTAGTCCTAGGTTCCACTAACTTTCTCTTATGTTTTGTCTATAAATGTTAAAATTTCAGCCAGCTGCAGTGGCTCATGCCTGTATCCCACAGCTTTGGGAGACTAAGGTGGGAGAATCACTTGAGGCCAGGAGTTCAAGACCAGCCTGCGCAAGACAGCAAGAACTCATCTTTACAAAACATTTTAGCTGGGAGTGGTGGCACATACCTGTAGTCCTAGCTACTCGAGAGGCTGAGGCAGAAGGATGACTTGAGCCCAGGAGTTTGAGGTTACAGTGCGCTATGATCAAGCCACTGTACTCCAACCTAGGTGAAAGAGCAAGACCCTGTCTCTAAAAATAAACAAACAAATGTTAAAAGTTCACATTTTACATTCACGTTTATGCTTCATTTTTGTATAAGTTAACTTTGTATAAGGTGTGAGATATAGGTCTAGTTCTCTTTATTGTCAATGGATGCCTGGTTTCTTCAGCACCATTTATTGAAAAGGCATTTTTTCCTCCATTGAACGTTTTCTCCTTTGTCAAAAATTAATCTGGATATATTTGTGTGGGCCAACTTCTGCATTCTCTCTTCTAGTCCATTAATCTTTGTGTCTATTTTGTGCCAAATTATTTTGAAAAATAAAGGTCTAGGGCCCTTCCCTTTTTATCTTTTCATATAAATTTTAGAATAGGCTTGTCATATTCCAAATTGTCGACATGAAACTTGCTGATATTTTGATGGAAATTATGATAAACATGTAGATACATTTAGGGAAAATTAATATCTTAATTATGTGGAGTTTTCCAATCCATGAAAATGGTATGTTCTCACCAAGTATTTAAGTTTCCTTTGATTTTTTTCTCAATATTTTATAATTTTCACATAAAGATCCCTTACATGTTTTGTTACCTTTATACCAAAATATTTCACTTTCTTTTAAGAAATTGTTAATAGTATTACATATTTTATTTTAGTTTCCACTTGTTCATTGTCAGTATATAGAAATACACTGAGTTTTGTGCACTAATCATAGATCATAGATTCTGTGACCCTATTAAACTACTCTGGTGGGGGTGTTTTTTTTTTGGAGATTTCTTGGAACTTTGTATATAGACATGATATCATTTGCAAATAGATATGATATCATTTGCGGCCGGGCGCGGTGGCTCAAGCCTGTAATCCCAGCACTTTGGGAGGCCGAGACGGGCAGATCACGAGGTCAGGAGATTGAGACCATCCTGGCTAACTCGGTGAAACCCCGTCTCTACTAAAAAATACAAAAAACTAGCCGGGCGAGGTGGCGGGCGCCTGTAGTCCCAGCCACTCGGGAGGCTGAGGCAGGAGAATGGCGTGAACCCGGGAGGCGCAGCTTGCAGTGAGCTGAGATCCGGCCACTGCACTCCAGCCCGGGCGACAGAGGGAGACTCTGTCTCAAAAAAAAAAAAAAAAAAGAGCACCTGTTGAATTTTATGGCTGATTACAAAACCATCTGTTAAAGAGGACCAAAATTATACAACAATTATTTGTGGATGACAAAAACATTTTAGGGTAGCTGCAGTTAAAGACACAATTGACAAAGAAATTTGTTACCTCTATAGCACACAATCATTTAACATAATAATTATTTTTGATAACATATACTAAGTCATATTAGAAATATAAGTTTTAAATAATTTTGCAACATATGCCATATAGCCCAAAGAAAGCCAAATACCATTTCATATTTGACAATGCTTCCTGTATAACTTCTATGCCAAATAAGCCAAATATCATTTCTGGACTTTAGGGGACCTAATATCTAAAATATTGTTAGAAAAATACATAATTTATAATTTGGTTTTGGAAAGTTTGTCAAATATCAAAGGTTGAAAACACTGGGTATCACCAAATAAAATCCCAGGTCACCATAATTAATTGATTTGGCCAAAATGATAACTCTAAAATTTTAAAAAAAGAAAACCTTTACTCTGATAGAACACTTAGCTTTCCAAACAAGACCCAATAGAGTATGAGGCTAAGTGAATTTGCCTCTTCTCTCTCTTCCCCGCTTTTTTCCCTGCCATTTACCCAAAGGGGCAAACAAAAACTTTTCTATTATTTTTTAATATTACATAAAAATATCTGCAAAAGATAAAACCAAATTTCATGTTTGCATTAGTGCATGTTTCATGCTAAGGCTAGTTTAAAAAAATTATAAATTTACCCAGTTTTAATTAGTTTGACCATAAGGTAAGACTTTTATAAACTTTTTAGAAACTTTTACAGTCTTTCCATCAAACAGCAGATTAATTTGCTAAGAAAACCCTGTTGTTCGGACACATGGGTCCAAATTTTGGTCTCACATCAGTATGATTTTAATATTTTATCCTATGGAAAAAAAGCTAAGTAATTTCTTTCAAATCTTAGACAACTTATTTATACCCACAGAATCTTACAAGATCAACCCTTTACAAACCCTTCTCACTTTGTTCAAACCTTCAATTTTGTCCCATTACTCTTTTAGTTTAAGACAATTTTTTTTTTTTTTTTTTTTTTTTTTTTTTTTTTTTTTTTCTCATTCTGTGGCCCAGGCTGGAGTGTAGTGGCCGGATCTCAGCTCACTGCAAGCTCCACCTCCCGGGTTTACGCCATTCTCCTGCCTCAGCCTCCCGAGTAGCTGGGACTACAGGCGCCGCCACCTCGCCCGGCTAGTTTTTTGTATTTTTTTAGTAGAGACGGGGTTTCACCGTGTTTGCCAGGATGGTCTTGATCTCCTGACCTCATGATCCGCCCGTCTCGGCCTCCCAAAGTGCTGGGATTACAGGCTTGAGCCACCGCGCCCGGCCAATTTTTAAAACCTCTGAACTAGACAAAATTAGGTTTCCTTTAACAAAAGCCATATTCCCATACTTTCTGATAATCTTTTACCAAAAACACATTCCCTACACACATTGTAGGTAAAACTGTTTCTCCAGTGGTCTTAATTACATGTTACAATGTTAGCTCTTAGCAAGTTTTATTTTAGTGAAAACCTGAAAAGTAAGCAATTTTAATTATATACTAGGGGTGGAACCTAGGACATTAGACAGAAGTGAAGATAAGGTCTGACGTTTTTCAGCAGGTAAATTGAGCAATATTCAAAAGTCAAGGAAACAGTTTGACCTTAAAGCATTTGGCAAATCTGATATCTGATCTTAATTTAGACCAAATATCTACATTTTCAAGATATTTTATTTTACTAATAATCTTAAAACAATCTTTATTTCTAAAAGATTACTGAAGTCATGTGAACTAAAAGCATTAAAATTTCTATTTTTTCTGGCAAAATATTTGATTTAAGCACTTATTTTTCTAAGCCAATTAATCAGAGCTTGTTTATATAAACATACAACACATAACATATGTAAATACACATACGGACAGAAAATTCAGCACCTGTAAGATTTTTTATTTGCCAGGTTTTTAATTGGATTACTGGCTTCAGGGTGGAGCCCTTGGAGGAACAGGGGCAGGAAAGCATGCGTTCTTTTCGGGAGGCCAATAAGCATGCAGAGCTGAAGGCAAAGACAGATCCCCAAAATTAAGGGTGCCATTTAATGCTGGATCCTGGATCCCCAAACGGAGGGAAATACTGTGGGAGGAGACAGTGCCGCGATTCTGTTCCCGGAACCAAGCCTGGTCTGGCTGCGTTTTCTTGAGACCCGATAAGGAGAAGCAGACAAACTAAGAAAGAAGGGAACCTATTGCTGTCACCAGATACAGGGAGAAGGTCGGAGATAACTCCACCAGAACAACTCAAATTGTTACAATTTTCTTAATGCTTATATAGGTTGGTGTTATGTGTCTACATGCAATATAGCATTTGCCTAAGTCTATTGGTAACTAACTCTGTTTCAACTAGAGATCAGAGGCAAAAAATGTTTGCTAAGTCTGATTAAAAGGGCCCCAGTACCTTCAAGGCCTGTCTACTGTGGTACTGGAGTGATTATTTCTACCTCATCTCCTTTACAGCTTGGTCCGGAGAGCTGCCTTAGACTCTCCAACGAATCCACTCAAACAGCTGCCTCTGTTTCCTTGACTTATTTCAGATTCCGTCGACCTGAAATGAGTCCTGGCACTAGGAACGTAAGACTGTCTCTACTATTTTGTTTGCTCCAGGTTAGGGAGAAGCCTGTGCAAGGCTCCTGCTGACCGTATGTTTCATTTCTAGCTCTGATGTCCAGGCACTGATTTCCCTAGGTTTAACTATTTGCTCAAATGTTAAGGCAGTGCTGTGAAAATCTGTCTGTGTAACTGGAGTGCTGTGCAGGCCTGTCTGTGTGACTGTCATGCAGACCCGTCTGTGTGATTGTCAGGGAGACTTGGCCTGCCACGCTTCTAACCCACATTTTATTGCAAGGCAGCCCAAAGCCAATCAGCCCATTTTGTAATCAGCCCATCGCCCATGAGAGTCTCATCTCTCAGTGGGGGACGGGGATGTTTCCGTATCTTCCAGGTGGCCAAGAGTGCTTCTCTGATCCAAGTGTGCAAAGAGTCAAGTATCCCTCCAAAAATACTATTAGCCATCCCTTAAGGTGTATTTCCTACCTAGTTATTGTTATGCGTGTCCGTGTGAAGAGACCACCAAACAGGCTTTGTGGGAGCAACATGGCCGTTTATTTCACCTGGGTGCAGGCGGGCTGAGTCGGAAAAGAGAGTCAGCGAAGGGAGATAAGGGTGGGGCCGTTTTATAGGATTTGGGTAGGTAAAGGAAAATTACAGTCAAAGGGGGGTTGTTCTCTGGTGGGCAGGAGTGGGGTTACAAGGTGCTCAGTGGGGAGCTTTTGAGCCAGGATGATCCAGGAAAAGGAATTTCACAAGATAATATCATCACTTAAGGCAAGGACCAGCCATTTTCACTTCTTTTGTGGTGGAATGTCATCAGTTAAGGCGGGGCAGGGCACTTGCACTTCTTTTGTGATTCTTCAGTTACTTCAGGCCATCTGGGCGTATAGGTGCAAGTCACAGGGGATGCGATGGCTTGGCTTTGGCTCAGAGGCCTGACAGTTATTACACACCAAAGCACTCTCATAATGCCAAGTAATTTCTGATACCTCCAAAACTCAAACCATCAGATAACACAATGCAAAACAGAACAGAACCTTTGATTTTGAAAAGGATCTATCCACTTTTATTCCTGGGGTTTCATCAAGAAAACAGAAGTTTTTTTTTTTTTTTTCTTTTTTCCCCCAAACTGGGTCTGTGGCACCTCCTCTGTTTTTCCCAAGAAGTCCCAGGCTACCAGAAGTTATCTTAGGGACTCTCATAAGTGCATTAAGAGTGGCAAGATGAAAAATGGAGAAAAATAATACAGTTGACTGAGAAGAAAAAACCTTTTTCAGAAAAACAAGATCCAAGAAGAGAAAAGCACAAAAGTCTTTTAAATGTATCCATAGCTTGTTTATTTACTTTTAATTAAGCTGACTTTTAACCATAGTGCTCTTAAAAACATCTTTTAAATTTCTTATTAGCCAACTTTAGCCACGCTGCAAATATTTCCGGCTTTTGAACTGTAGCAAAGGCAACGTCCCAGGTGCTACAAAAACATGGTAAACAGTTTCTTTTTACAGGATTTAGAATTTCCCCAAGGTAGTTCAGAGAAAGGACAATTCAACGGAGGAAATCAGAAGCTATCCATTGCGGGGGGTGGGGAACCTCAATGAATGGCAAAGTTATGCAGATAACAAACCAGAAAGGAATTATTCTGGAAGTCAAGAATAGAACCCAGGCCGTTATTGTCAAAAGGCAAAGCCTTAACTACTGAGTTACAGCATTGAGCAGCTTCTATTGCTCTTCCCAGAAGACGCCTAGAGAAGCCAATTTCAAGCTTGCAAAAACTTTTTAACTGCTTAGGATGATTTTGAGGGCTATGACATGAACCTGAAAATTCCTGTCCTCTGGATAGTGGAAACCAAGAGAAAGTATCCCCACATGGTCACAAGCTTACGCTCTTAAGGACACAAAACAAGAGAGACAGATTTCATACAGTACTGGTTTCAGAGACCCCTAGCAAATTTGTAACTGATCAGACTGCTAAGCTGGCTTGAAAAGCAGGCTTATAGGGGTCCTAAACCCATGTTCTATCCTGTGACACCCTTCTCTCCGTTACAGAACACAGAAAGACAAATTCCTAGCACAAAATACACCAGATTTGCTATAGCCTAAGACCAGTATCACAAATCCTTTTTTCTTTTAATCAAACCCTCGCAGAGAGATGAATAGTGATGTTTACTGTTTACACAGACAGAGAAAGAGAGAGACCAGAAACCCAGCTGGTAAGAATTTCTTACCCTTTTTGCTGGCAGACTAGGTTTCCAGTTCTCTTTCTCTGCAGCTTCCAGAAGAACGGAGTGGCTTCTGATGACCCGGCTCACTTGCGCCATAGCTGTGGGGTTCAAGACACTTTACAAGAGGAAATCACCCTTTTCTGGTTTATGGAACCATAGGCAAGATTCTTGCTTTGCAAGATGCTGCCCAATGGGCTGCATGGGGAACCGAATTAATATTTTTCATCCCAGCAAAATACACATAGCAAAACAGACACTAGTCATCTCATTCGGCACCCAGTATCAGCCTGGCAAAGCTCAAACTTTTTCCCGTTGGTCCCCATTGTCTTTGATCCACTCCAAGTGGAGAGAGACAAACTTGGAAAGGTAATTCACAGTGGGGTCTCTGGGCAAGGCGAAGAGCAGTCAGTCATCCCGAGACAGGCCTTTGAGCTTTCTTCAGGGCTCACCGAATGTAACCAGACAAACAAGGACGGTTCTCTGAGTTAGGCCTGCTGGACTTCAGCAGTTCCTTCTGAGATCCCCTCCACATATGCAAACACACACAAAGATGAGACAGAAGGCCTTCCGAATCAAATGATCCCTAACCAAGAACTCCAAGAGTATCCCTTCCAAACTGTCCTCCTATTCTCCTTCTGAGAAGCCTCCTCAAAATCTTCCTGATTGAGACGTCTGTGGAACCGAGACTCTTCCTACTAGTTAGAAAGAGCCAACTGAGACCCCCCCAGGAGACAAACAGGCAACCCACAATGGGACTACAGACACAGATAGTGGATGGTGGAGCTACAAACAGACACCCCACAATGGAGCTACAGACACCCCACCACAGGGCTACAGAACTGGTCGGGAGAAGGAAGAAGGCGTCGGCAGTGCCAAGGATACTCATCAATCCAGACACCCGGCAATGGGGCTACAGACAGACACCACACAATAGGGCTACAGGCAGATACTCTATGATAGGCTTATAGTTAGAAGATTTCAAGGAGCAAGGGCTCAGCTAAGCACCCTGGCTGCATTCTGTAATCCTGGGTGGCTAGTACCAGGCCCACAGCTTTGCTTTCTGGCCCCTCAAGGTTAAGCACCTGCTACACTGGAGGTGCGAGGTGATTCCAGAGTGTTGGCGATAACACTGTAATGGGGGATACTGGCCAAAGCACTTCATTAGGTGGTGGCAGAGGGGTCTGCCCTCATACACATGTGCACTGGTGAGGGCAAGGTAGTGACAAATGCTCACACATGTAAGTGCCAGCCAAATGGTAGGGTGAGGCTGTGGGTGTGTCAGGGAAGGGTGTGAACAGGCTGCAGTGGGAGGAGGCTGTGGTTGCATGGGTATGCATTGGCTGGGATGCATCTGCTGGATCTCTCCAACAGTTAGGCGAGGTCTAGTGGTAAAAGACCTATGGCAACAGCCACCAGGAACCCCAGTGCCAGCCACCAGGAACTCCAGTGGGCATCTGAGACTGGGCTGCAAGCAGATGCAAGCAGGCAGGGACCCCAGATGAGGGTGTAGAGAGGGAGGTGCTCNACTTTTAACCATAGTGCTCTTAAAACATCTTTTAAATTTCTTATTAGCCAACTTTAGCCACGCTGCAAATATTTCCGGCTTTTGAACTGTAGCAAAGGCAACGTCCCAGGTGCTACAAAACATGGTAAACAGTTTCTTTTACAGGATTTAGAATTTCCCCAAGGTAGTTCAGAGAAAGGACAATTCAACGGAGGAAATCAGAAGCTATCCATTGCGGGGGGTGGGGAACCTCAATGAATGGCAAAGTTATGCAGATAACAAACCAGAAAGGAATTATTCTGGAAGTCAAGAATAGAACCCAGGCCGTTATTGTCAAAAGGCAA
This sequence comes from Rhinopithecus bieti, assembly GCF_001698545.2. Taxonomy (NCBI): domain Eukaryota; kingdom Metazoa; phylum Chordata; class Mammalia; order Primates; family Cercopithecidae; genus Rhinopithecus; species Rhinopithecus bieti. The sequence continues at coordinate 2,693,831 of NW_016803311.1, forward strand.
AGCCTTAACTACTGAGTTACAGCATTGAGCAGCTTCTATTGCTCTTCCCAGAAGACGCCTAGAGAAGCCAATTTCAAGCTTGCAAAACTTTTAACTGCTTAGGATGATTTTGAGGGCTATGACATGAACCTGAAAATTCCTGTCCTCTGGATAGTGGAAACCAAGAGAAAGTATCCCCACATGGTCACAAGCTTACGCTCTTAAGGACACAAAACAAGAGAGACAGATTTCATACAGTACTGGTTTCAGAGACCCCTAGCAAATTTGTAACTGATCAGACTGCTAAGCTGGCTTGAAAAGCAGGCTTATAGGGGTCCTAAACCCATGTTCTATCCTGTGACACCCTTCTCTCCGTTACAGAACACAGAAAGACAAATTCCTAGCACAAAATACACCAGATTTGCTATAGCCTAAGACCAGTATCACAAATCCTTTTTTCTTTTAATCAAACCCTCGCAGAGAGATGAATAGTGATGTTTACTGTTTACACAGACAGAGAAAGAGAGAGACCAGAAACCCAGCTGGTAAGAATTTCTTACCCTTTTGCTGGCAGACTAGGTTTCCAGTTCTCTTTCTCTGCAGCTTCCAGAAGAACGGAGTGGCTTCTGATGACCCGGCTCACTTGCGCCATAGCTGTGGGGTTCAAGACACTTTACAAGAGGAAATCACCCTTTTCTGGTTTATGGAACCATAGGCAAGATTCTTGCTTTGCAAGATGCTGCCCAATGGGCTGCATGGGGAACCGAATTAATATTTTCATCCCAGCAAAATACACATAGCAAAACAGACACTAGTCATCTCATTCGGCACCCAGTATCAGCCTGGCAAAGCTCAAACTTTTCCCGTTGGTCCCCATTGTCTTTGATCCACTCCAAGTGGAGAGAGACAAACTTGGAAAGGTAATTCACAGTGGGGTCTCTGGGCAAGGCGAAGAGCAGTCAGTCATCCCGAGACAGGCCTTTGAGCTTTCTTCAGGGCTCACCGAATGTAACCAGACAAACAAGGACGGTTCTCTGAGTTAGGCCTGCTGGACTTCAGCAGTTCCTTCTGAGATCCCCTCCACATATGCAAACACACACAAAGATGAGACAGAAGGCCTTCCGAATCAAATGATCCCTAACCAAGAACTCCAAGAGTATCCCTTCCAAACTGTCCTCCTATTCTCCTTCTGAGAAGCCTCCTCAAAATCTTCCTGATTGAGACGTCTGTGGAACCGAGACTCTTCCTACTAGTTAGAAAGAGCCAACTGAGACCCCCCCAGGAGACAAACAGGCAACCCACAATGGGACTACAGACACAGATAGTGGATGGTGGAGCTACAAACAGACACCCCACAATGGAGCTACAGACACCCCACCACAGGGCTACAGAACTGGTCGGGAGAAGGAAGAAGGCGTCGGCAGTGCCAAGGATACTCATCAATCCAGACACCCGGCAATGGGGCTACAGACAGACACCACACAATAGGGCTACAGGCAGATACTCTATGATAGGCTTATAGTTAGAAGATTTCAAGGAGCAAGGGCTCAGCTAAGCACCCTGGCTGCATTCTGTAATCCTGGGTGGCTAGTACCAGGCCCACAGCTTTGCTTTCTGGCCCCTCAAGGTTAAGCACCTGCTACACTGGAGGTGCGAGGTGATTCCAGAGTGTTGGCGATAACACTGTAATGGGGATACTGGCCAAAGCACTTCATTAGGTGGTGGCAGAGGGGTCTGCCCTCATACACATGTGCACTGGTGAGGGCAAGGTAGTGACAAATGCTCACACATGTAAGTGCCAGCCAAATGGTAGGGTGAGGCTGTGGGTGTGTCAGGGAAGGGTGTGAACAGGCTGCAGTGGGAGGAGGCTGTGGTTGCATGGGTATGCATTGGCTGGGATGCATCTGCTGGATCTCTCCAACAGTTAGGCGAGGTCTAGTGGTAAAAGACCTATGGCAACAGCCACCAGGAACCCCAGTGCCAGCCACCAGGAACTCCAGTGGGCATCTGAGACTGGGCTGCAAGCAGATGCAAGCAGGCAGGGACCCCAGATGAGGGTGTAGAGAGGGAGGTGCTCATGTCAGACTGGCCCTGTCCAATGGGCAAGAGTGCCCTGCTCTGTCAAAGTTTGACAGTCAGCAAAGGCTAGAGCCATCTGGAGGAGTGTGGTGAGCCTTTCAGTATGGGCATCCCTGGCCACACTCCACCATAGTTGTTGCTACACCAAACCCTCTGAGCTCTGCACAAGCTGGAGTCCTGTCCCTGCCACCTACACAAACAGTTCTCCCTCTCAGCTCAAATGTCCATGACTGTCATGGAGTCTCTTGCAGCTAGGATTCCAGAGGTCTGTGGTAAGAGTGGGCCAATTCTCATCTATTTAAGCCTCTGGGGGCCAGGAATGAGTCCTCATGCTTAGCAGCCCTATGCAGGATTCCAGTTTCCTCTCTCTTCAGCCCAGGGTCTGTGTCCTCCCTCTATCCACTCTCAATTCCTCCCTTCCAAAGATCTGTTTGGAGGGTGCCAATCTCCTTGGTCTGGTCTCTTGGTGGGAGAAGCTCTTCACAGGTGCATCTAGTCAGCCATCTTAGCTCCCCACTCCTTCTCTTTCTTAACACACACCACATCAAAGCTCCATTATCAAAACAATCACAAAACTGTTAAAAATTACAAAAAATACTTTTTAAAGTTTTAACATAGATGTGGTAACATATAATAAAATGTATAGATCTGAGTTGTTTTGACAGAAGTGAGATAGTTGGTGAAGAGACTCAAGCCCAACTCATTTTTTCTTGCCAAGAGTTTAAAAACCAGTCTTCTAATCCATGTTCCCCTGGAAAATATGTAGGATGATTGCTTGAGGGGAGAGGAAATCTTCAAGTAAGCCAATTTCTTTTTTGTTGGTATCACATAGCTTTGTAAAGTCTGGAGATGAAAGGCTAATCAAAGTTATTGCAAACATTACCCTCTCTTATTACCTTTGAACCAAAGTGAAATGAAATGATGTGCAAGACTGAAGAAGGAGAATGTCTATGTGGATATGACTTAGACATCACAGTGATCAAAGATAAACTCTAAATCTTAAGTTTTGGCTGCAGACAGGATGTTTACTCTGTGGGCCTGAAGACTCTCCCTTTTCCTAGCATTGTTGTCCATCTGTCCCAATGTGAATCCAGTGAACTTTTCATGCTACCACTGTCTTTTGAAGAATATATTTTGAGGTGTTGGAGTTAAAGTTTTAGTACCTGTCTCTACATAAACGTATGTGATACATAAGACCAAAAAATTGAACTGACCATATTAAAAATAGAAGTTGTGTTAAGGTGCTAGGGTTATGGGGTTTTATTTTTCCATGAATTTAGACAGTATTCAAATTTAGAGTTTAGTAAACTGTATACTCTATAGCCTTGATAGAAAAAAATGTAAATGGAGTTTCAGTTAGCCTAATTTGCCCTTCCCCAGAGAGAACACAACAATGAAAGACCAGTTACGGCACAGTAGAAAGAAGCCTATATTGCGGCAGGATGTTTATTTTCTATCTGTGGTCTTGGAATTATTAACAATGTAATTTTGAACAAATCACTTCATATCTCTAGTCACAATTTTCTGCAGAACAGAGCTAATGTTTTCCTCAGAAGGGCACATTTTTAGGTATTTCAAAGATACATCTGCATCTGTCATGTTACAGGAGAGCAATTTCCTGTATGTAACTAAACAGTTATTTACACCTGATAGAATTTACACACGATAGATAGTGCATGTGAATCACCCAAGGATCTTATTAAAATGAAGACTAATTCAGTAGACCTAGGGTGGGGATGGAGACTCCACATTTCTAAGGAGCTTTCAGGGGATGAGGATGCTGTGGGTCCAAGCACCACTCTTTAGATGGTAAGCGTTTAGACCTCCTGTGCATCTTCCTCTTGGAGAGATCAAGTCACAGACACCGTCAAGAATGTTCTTTCTAGGAAAAGGGAAAGAAAAATTCAGCTTGGAAACTAAGTTTGTATTTCAAATGTCAAAAGAAACACAAATTATTTTGGGCAGGATTAAAATATAAATGGTTGAATTTGTAATTAAAATGTCAACTCTAAGAAGGCACTAAAAGAATGAAGGCAGTTGATCAAATACCATTCCTTATTTTTAATGAGATATGCTGGGAGGTAAAGGCAGAGGTCGTGGTTTGTTTTGTGCGTCTATGCAAAGGGCAACTTGATTATTATCTTGTAATAATTGAATCACTTCAGACAATGGTTGGGTTAATAAAATTCTTTTTTTATTGGAAGGTTTCCTCAGCAATGAAAACTTCCATTTTTAATCATTCAAATTTGTACTTCTCATAAATATGGAAATTGGACTAGGAAAATTTTTTTTTTTTTTTTTTTTGAGACAGAGTTTCACTCTTGTTGCCCAGGCTGGAGTGCAATGGCACGATCTTGGCTCACTGCAACATCTGCCTTCTGGGTTCAAGCAATTCCCTTGCCTCAGCCTCCCAAGTAACTGGTACTACAGGCATGTGCCACCATGCCCAGCTAAATGTTTGTAATTTTAGTAGAGACGAGGTTTCTCCATGTTGGTCAGGCTGGTCTCGAACTCTCCACCTCAGGAGATCTGCCTACCTTGGCCTCCCAAAGTGCTGGGATTATAGGCATGAGCCACCACCACACCCGGCCGGAAATATTTCTTTGTGTAGAGGGAGAGGGCATAAAGAGAAATTGATTAATGGGTACAAATATATGGTTTGATAGAGAAAATAAGACCTCATGTTATATAGATCAGTAGGGGAACTATAGTTTATAGTAATCTATTCACAATAATAATCTTTCACAATAGCTAGAATGAAAGAATCAGAATGGTTTTAGCATAAAGAAAAGACAAATATTGGGCTGGCTGCGGTGGCTCATGACTGTAATCCTAGCACTTTGGGAGGCCAAAGTGGGCAGATCATGAGGTCAGGAGTTTGAGACCAGTCTGGCCAACATAGTGAAACTTCATCTCTACTGAAAAAATTAGCTGCGTGTGGTGGTGTGCGCCTGTAATCCCAGCTCTTTGGGAGGCTGGGGCAGGAGAATCAAGTGAACCCAGGAGGCAGAGGTGGCAGTGAGCTGAGATCTCCCCATTACTCTCCAGGCCAGGGGACAGGGTGAGACTCGGTCTCAAAAAAGAAAAAAAGAAAAAACAAAACAAAACAAAATGAAACAAAACAAAAAAACCCCAAATATTTAAGGTCATGAATATCCCAAGTATACAAATGGTAGGAAGGTATTATTATGCATCAATAAAAAATTAAAGGGAAACTTCTAAGTTTTAAAATCAGTTTACATAAAAGCAACCTCATTTTAATGAATTTTTAGGATCCAGGATCTCATTCTTAACTTTGTATGTTTAAGATGTTGTATTATAAAAGGTTAACTATAATATCAATGTTGTTAATTTACACTAAAAAAATAAAACTGTCCATTATAACAGTTGTTTTTTACTTCTAATCAATACATATTTTCATGTAGGCAAACCAGTAATGATGTTATGAGGGAGACATGGTCTCAGAACAGAGGAATTCATTATATGATCTAAATGCTCAATATCATCAAATTCTGACAATTTAATGTTTCAGTCTCCTCAATGGAGATGCCTCTGCAATGGGGAAAGTGCATACCCCAATCTGTATGAACAGATACCACCATTGTTCAGGATTCTGCCTATAATTACCAAAATGGTACGTAACTGCTGAATACCAGCCCAATGTGCAAGGGAGCTGGGACAATAGAGTCAATCCAGCAGGATACGCTCATCCTTACACCGCAAATGATGGAGTCATTGTTTTTATTCTATGCTTTTTTCTTGACCACCACAGCCTCTGTTTCTAAACACACACTGAATGCTGCTTTTTTCTTCCTTTTGGGATAACAGAATAGAATTAATCATCCTCTTCAAATTGTGGCTAACTGAGGTCATTCTAAGACTGCATGTTTATTTGATGATATTTTATTATTATTTTTTCACCAGCCCCTGTGCCCAGTTCCATTTCCCCATCTCTTTAATAGGCACACACTCTAGTAGTTGTAATGTATGTTCTTCCAGTCCACTTTCCATATGTGTACTGAGCTTTGAAAAATGTAAGGTGTGATTTTGACAGTTTTATATACATATACATTTTATGCCAAAAATAAAAGTTATAATTGCATTCTCTTTCTTACAATTTGTGTGCAAGATTATGTTCTTGATGACCATTAATGTTAGGAAGTCTAGTTCAAAACTTCTGACTTTTACAACAGTAGTTCCTCCCTGTGTATATATTACACATGACATAGCCATTCCACTAGCAATGATCATGTGAGTTATTTCTACCTTGCTACCACAAGCTATACTATGTGAGCATATGGCACACTCAATCTTTTGATAGAACTTTCTGGTGTCTATATTCAAGAGTGAAATTGCTAGATTAAAAAGTATAAATATGCACCTAACATTTTCTATTAGGTTTCCAGTATTTTATTGCTCATTTTAGAAGTTCTTTGTGTATTCTCAGTATTAACCTTGTCAGTTATAAAAATTGCAAATAGTTTTCTCAGCCTGTCTTCTATTTATTTGTTTTGTCTAGAGGGTCTTTTACTGCAAAACAACTCAATTTTGATGTACTCAAATGTGTGTATTTCTTTTCACGGCTTGTGTTTTTAGGGTGAGTATGGTTTACAATAATCTATTGTATATTTCAAATTAGCTAGAAAACAAGAATTTGAGTAACACTATTATAAAGAAAAACAAAACTTTAAGGTGTTGGATATACCAATTCAATCTTTACAAATTATATGAATGTATTACATTATCACATGTATCCCCAAACCATATGCGTCTATTATGCATCAATTTTTTAAAAAGGATTTTTTTTCCTGATTACAGTCACAGAGATATCTTGTGCCTTTTTCTTCACTATTTTACATTTACAGTTTTACTTATAGTTTATTTTAACATATGGTAAGAGGTAGACATCTGGCCTTATTTTTTCTCCACATAATGACTAATTATCCTGACAGCATTTATATAATTACTTCATTCTCTTCCAAATTGAAGTTACCAAAATATCATATACTAAGTCACATGGCTACAGAAGTCCACTTGTGAATTCTCTTTTTGCTCTACTGGTCTGTTTATCTGATCTGGCTCTAATACCATACTATTTTAATTATATGACTTTGTAATATAGCTTGAGTACAAACCAGAGATGTAATGTCATAAAGATATTAAACCCTTTCTAGTTTAAATACTTAATGTTCTAATAACCATACTGAAACTTTTTTTTTTTTGAGCCACACAAATTGGTTCTAAAGTTTGTATGGAAAAGTAAATTAAGAGTAACCATAAAAATATTATAGTAGAAAAGAACGAGGGGAATTAGTTCCATAATATGTTAAAACATAATATAAATTCACTATAATCAAAAGATATACTATAATGAATTGTATAATGAATTATATTGTATATAATTAATTGTATAATGAATTATAATGCAAACTAATGGAATAAAGAAATTAAAATCAATCATAAATATAGTAATTCTGCATATAATAAATTTTAAAACTCATAATCATGAAAAGACAGACTTTCTAATAAGAGGTTGTGATGGCTAATTTTAGGTATCAACTTGACTGGGTTAAGAGATACCTAGGAATCTGGTCAAACATTCTTCCTGGGTATTTCTAGAAGGGATGATCATTTGAATCAGTAGACTGAGTAAAGAAAATCTACTCTCACTAATATAAACTTGCATCATCCAGTTCACTGAGGGTCCAAACAGAACAAAAAAGTGAAAGAAGAGAGAATGTTAAAAACTGAAAACCGGCCGGGCGCGGTGGCTCAAGCCTGTAATCCCAGCACTTTGGGAGGCCGAGACGGGCAGATCACGAGGTCAGGAGATCGAGACCATCCTGGCTAACAAGGTGAAACCCCGTCTCTACTGAAAAATACAAAAAACTAGCCGGCCGAGGTCGTGGGCACCTGTAGTCCCAGCTACTCGGGAGCCTGAGGCAGGAGAATGGTGTAAACCCGGGAGGCGGAGCTTGCAGTGAGTTGAGATCCGGCCACTGCACTCCAGCCTGGGTGACAGAGCAAGACTCTGTCTCAAAAAAAAAAAAAAAAAAAAAACTGAAAACCTACTGTAACCAGTGAATATTACTATAAAGTAAGCTGCCAGAAAACCTTACAGAGAAAAGATTTCCTCTACCTGACCTTAGAACAATAGTGACTGTAAATCCCTAGCCATGTGGAAGGAACTAAAGGACTAAAACTGAGAAAGAATCTTAAATTTCATTTAGTCATTTTATTGTTAGTAAAATTTAAAATAAACTATTACTAGTTTAAAATTACATTTTTACCATGGAATAAAGCACATAATTATGTTAATATTGTTAGATATTTAGAATAAGAGACAAAAGATACAATTATAAAATCAAAGAGGTTAAGAAATACTAAATCTGAATGGGAAATATCAGTGGAATTCATATTTTATTCTTTAAAAATATGTATTTCTTAATTCTGGTTATTAAAAAGGCCTAAAAGCAATGATAACCCAAGCACAGGGAGCAGGCATAATGCCCAGATTGTGGTTTCTAAGAAATATTTCCCACTAAAAGAGCTTTGGGTTCTTTACAGAAATGACAGATTCCAGCTCTGGGGCAAAAAGTATACAAAATAAACCTGTGTATCTTATGCCAGAAAACAAGAAAGCTATCAAATTCTTATGGCTTTGCATAAAAAGGATATAGAAACCAACTTGAAGAAGTTCTCACTTGCCAATATAGAAAAGCATTTTAGCAACCCCTGCCAACTTCCCCCCATGAAAAGACTGCACCTAATGAAAACATATTGAATATGGAAATATAATTCATTTGTAAGTGAAATAAACCATGAAGACAAAGATGCCAATGAAAATGAAGGCAAAAGAAAAAAAAAGCTCTCAGTCACAATTGCAGGATGGCAAGCTAACTCTTAATATTGAAAACCAATAATTAAAGGGAAAAAAATAAGTATTTATCTTTCCCAGTTCGAGATGTGTTCCAGGCAATCAAATAGACCAAATGAATGAGGGATAATTTTCAACCAAAGTATTCCACGTAGTAGATGCAGAAGAAATTGTAAAGTTGAAAAGACACAGTTTTGTAATTCTGCAATTAAAAGACAAAAACGGACTCAGGCAATGGTCATTATCTTAGTCCATTCAGGCTGTTATAACAAAATATCATATACTGCATAGTGTATAAACACAAAAAAATATTTCTTACAGTTCTGGAGCCTGAGAAATCCAAGATCAAGGCACTGGCAGATTCAGTGTTTAGTGAGGGCCCACTTCCTGGTTCATAGAAGGTGACTTCTTGCTGCATCTTCACAGGATGGAAAGAGACAAGGCAGCTCTCTGTGACTTCCTTTATAAGGGCCCTGGTCCCATTCATGAGAGCTCCACTGTCATGAACTACTCACTTCCCAAGAGCCCTATCTCTTAATACCATCACTATGGTGATTAGATTTCAACATAGGAATTTTGGAGGGACATAAACATTCAGACTATAGCATTTATTAATGGTTGGAGATACCATTAGGTAAAAGACTGATAAGAAACTTTGCTGATAAGGAAGTTTACCACCTGCATTTACTGACCAGTCTTAGGATTATTAAAAGAAAAAATAAATTGTGTGCCTCCTGATGTAATGCTATATGAATTACATAGCACCACTTAGGAAGTTTTCTTGGCCAACTCTGCCCTGTCACGCCCCCACACCACCCCTGCCAAAAAAAAAAAAA
>NW_016803311.1:2705341-2709163 GCF_001698545.2 Rhinopithecus bieti
AAAAAAAAAAAAAAAAAAAAAAAACTGAAAACCTACTGTAACCAGTGAATATTACTATAAAGTAAGCTGCCAGAAAAACCTTACAGAGAAAAGATTTCCTCTACCTGACCTTAGAACAATAGTGACTGTAAATCCCTAGCCATGTGGAAGGAACTAAAGGACTAAAAACTGAGAAAGAATCTTAAATTTCATTTAGTCATTTTATTGTTAGTAAAATTTAAAATAAACTATTACTAGTTTAAAATTACATTTTTACCATGGAATAAAGCACATAATTATGTTAATATTGTTAGATATTTAGAATAAGAGACAAAAGATACAATTATAAAATCAAAGAGGTTAAGAAATACTAAATCTGAATGGGAAATATCAGTGGAATTCATATTTTATTCTTTAAAAATATGTATTTCTTAATTCTGGTTATTAAAAAGGCCTAAAAGCAATGATAACCCAAGCACAGGGAGCAGGCATAATGCCCAGATTGTGGTTTCTAAGAAATATTTCCCACTAAAAGAGCTTTGGGTTCTTTACAGAAATGACAGATTCCAGCTCTGGGGCAAAAGTATACAAAATAAACCTGTGTATCTTATGCCAGAAAACAAGAAAGCTATCAAATTCTTATGGCTTTGCATAAAAGGATATAGAAACCAACTTGAAGAAGTTCTCACTTGCCAATATAGAAAAGCATTTTAGCAACCCCTGCCAACTTCCCCCCATGAAAAGACTGCACCTAATGAAAACATATTGAATATGGAAATATAATTCATTTGTAAGTGAAATAAACCATGAAGACAAAGATGCCAATGAAAATGAAGGCAAAAGAAAAAAAAAGCTCTCAGTCACAATTGCAGGATGGCAAGCTAACTCTTAATATTGAAAACCAATAATTAAAGGGAAAAAAATAAGTATTTATCTTTCCCAGTTCGAGATGTGTTCCAGGCAATCAAATAGACCAAATGAATGAGGGATAATTTTCAACCAAAGTATTCCACGTAGTAGATGCAGAAGAAATTGTAAAGTTGAAAAGACACAGTTTTGTAATTCTGCAATTAAAAGACAAAACGGACTCAGGCAATGGTCATTATCTTAGTCCATTCAGGCTGTTATAACAAAATATCATATACTGCATAGTGTATAAACACAAAAAAATATTTCTTACAGTTCTGGAGCCTGAGAAATCCAAGATCAAGGCACTGGCAGATTCAGTGTTTAGTGAGGGCCCACTTCCTGGTTCATAGAAGGTGACTTCTTGCTGCATCTTCACAGGATGGAAAGAGACAAGGCAGCTCTCTGTGACTTCCTTTATAAGGGCCCTGGTCCCATTCATGAGAGCTCCACTGTCATGAACTACTCACTTCCCAAGAGCCCTATCTCTTAATACCATCACTATGGTGATTAGATTTCAACATAGGAATTTTGGAGGGACATAAACATTCAGACTATAGCATTTATTAATGGTTGGAGATACCATTAGGTAAAAGACTGATAAGAAACTTTGCTGATAAGGAAGTTTACCACCTGCATTTACTGACCAGTCTTAGGATTATTAAAAGAAAAAATAAATTGTGTGCCTCCTGATGTAATGCTATATGAATTACATAGCACCACTTAGGAAGTTTTCTTGGCCAACTCTGCCCTGTCACGCCCCACACCACCCCTGCCAAAAAAAAAAAAAGTAAAAACAAAAAAGTTGAACATGAATTGAGTATTTACTTCTAACTTCTACTCTAGTGGAAATATGGGGGGAAAGGACATGTTAAAATATCATGAAGAAGCCATCAGCCAAATCTGGAATGTGGGGTATTTTATAAGACAAATGACTGTTTTTCTTAAAATGCCAATGGTATTTTAAAAATAAGGAGTTGGGATTGCTATAAATCAAGAGACTGAAAGGTGACTTAAGAGATAATCAAATCCGTTGAGTAGGCCTCAATTGCATCTCATAAAAACAAACAAACTTTATTTCTAATTTTGGGACAATTGGACACATTTGAAAATAGCTGGCCGGGCGTGGTGGTTCACATCTGTAATCTCGGCACTTTGGGAGGCCGAGGTGGGTGGATCACGAGTGGGAGTTCGAGACCATCCTGGCCAACATCGTGAAACCCTGTCTCTACTAAAAACACAAAAATTAGTTGGGCATGGTGGCGGGCGCCTGTAGTCCCAGCTACTCAGGAGGCTGAGGCAGGAGAATCGCTTGAACCCGGGAGGCGGAGGTTGCAGTGGGCTGAGATCACACCACTGCACTCCAACCTGGGTGACAGAGCAAGACTCGGTCTCAAAAAAAAAAAAAAAAAGAAGGAAAGAAAGAAAATAGACAGTGAATTATGATAATAGGGTATTATATAATACACATTAAGAAATTATTGGTATTTTTGTTAGGTATGGTAATAGTGTGTTTTAAGAAAATGTCATTTATGTTACTAATACTGTTATCAATTTTGAGATTCTTTCTAAAGTAGATAAAGATCAAATTTCATGGGATCTAGGATTTACTTTAAAAAAAAAACTTGTGGCCGGGCGCGGTGGCTCAAGCCTGTAATCCCAGCACTTTGGGAGGCCGAGACGGGCGGATCACGAGGTCAGGAGATCGAGACCATCCTGGCTAACACGGTGAAACCCCGTCTCTACTAAAAAATACAAAAAAACTAGCCGGGCGAGGTGGCGGGCGCCTGTAGTCCCAGCTACTTGGAGGCTGAGGCAGGAGAATGGCGTGAACCCGGGAGGCAGAGCTTGCAGTGAGCTGAGATCCGGCCACTGCACTCCAGCCTGGGTGACAGAGTGAGACTCCGTCTCAAAAAAAAAAAAACTTGTAATAAAAGGGGTTAATGTGAGGGGGGAGGGGAAACAAATATGGCAAAGTGTTGATAAATGTCAACCCGGGGTGCTTGGACTCTTTTATTTTCTTTAAAATAGTTATCACACAGTATGACCCGACCAGAACGTGGGAGGGAATAAAGGAGGCAGGGAAGCTGGAGAGCAGAAGGAGAGTCCTGACCTCAGGTCTAGGATGCTGCCTGTGCAGGTGACCGCTGACCATGCAGGCTACCTATCACAAAAGCAGCCCAGCAACCAGCAGCAGGTTGAAGGGGACCAGCTGCATGACAGGCAGTGCAGCTCAGGCTGCCAATGTTCCAGGCAAAAATAATCCATGGAAATCAAGCCAAAGCTGGCCTCAACAGACCAGATAATTAGATACAGGAAGAAAATGTTGCCAAGTCCAATACAAAGTTTGGTTCTTGTTTGACCATTTCAGAATAAAAATAAAATCAACATGTAGTTATGTACTCAATTCATAAGTGAAGCAAATTACAATTGATTCTGGCACTTATTCAATGAGGCAGAAAAGTTTATGATTGCTCTTCCCTTGTAATAATTTCTTATATATTGAAATACATGATAAACGTACTTCTTGGCTTTCTACTGAGATTAAAAAGTTAGAATCAGTTTAGCCTTTCTTATTTTTTCCCAATCCTTTTATTATTTTTCTTCTCATTTGGAAATCTCAAAATCTACATTGTAATTGCAGAGTACATCAACATACTATATAAATATCAGTAAACTTTAAAGGAAAGATGTAGGAACTCAATGAAGAGCAAGAATTCTGCACATTAAACAGTAATCATAGGAGTGGCATGGACTGATGGGGCAGATAATTGGCCTGCAAATAGTGGCTCAAATTACACTGGCATTTTCCACAAAGCAAATTCCCTTTAAAGTAGATATACTATAATATCCTCCATCCAGAGATGGAAATCCTTCCTTCCTTCCTGATGGAAATCCTTCCTTCCTTCCTTCCTTCCTTCCTTCCTTCCTTCCTTC
>NW_016803311.1:2709442-2776124 GCF_001698545.2 Rhinopithecus bieti
CCTCCCTCCCTCCCTCCCTCCTCCCTTCCCTTCCCTTCCCTTCCCTTCGCTTCCCCTCCCTTCTTTCTTTCCTTCCTCCCTTTCCCTCTTTCCTTTTCTCTTCTTCCTTTCTTTATTCTATAACACAGTCAGATGACTAAAGAAGCATTTGTGTGTGTGTGTAAAGTCCTCATAAGGATCAGCAGGTTGCCAGTTAGATTTGCATATAAGACCTACTCCTTCCAAATATAGGCCTTCTGCCTCTCTCTCACCAAGACATCACTTTTTATCATTTTATTGTCTCAAATCCAAAAACATTGTCTTCCAGTCTTCCATAGGGTATTCAGTTACCCATCTTGATTTCTTTTCCTTATTCCTTTTTAACTTCAACATACTATGACGCCCAATCGAGTAAAGATTCCATGAAGTGTTCAGGTTGAGAGACAATTTTCCAGGTGACTTATTTTTTGCTTAATGGAAACTGAAAGTTGTATATACATTTCTTCTGCTTAAGGATGAGAAATTACATATCAAAGAGAATAAAAATTGCAAAGGGGAACCAAATAATTCCACTGTTCTTATTTTGTTTAGAATTAAAATATATGCTATGTTAAATATATGTAGGTGTGTTGTTTAGTCATTAAACCCTCAGTGCCCCATTTATCATGTGTTTATGCAACTGATGTGATGTGGCTTGGAAAACGAAATATTAGAAAATGGATGCCCTTAGTTTGGTTTGTGTAATGTTATACACTAATTTTTAATTTTTATTTCAGTACCTGCATATGGTTTAGAAATTTAGATAGCACTAAAGTCTCATTTTAAACACCCCTCCCCAACTCCCAGCCCCTACACGCAGCAGTTACATGCCCCACCTTCCCACCTCTGAGTCCTCCTGCTTAAGGAATATTATTTTTCAACATTTTCAGCTACTATTCTAGCATTACTTCCATATATCCAAACAGTATGCTTATTGGCCATTAATTTTTTTTTTCAAATTAGGATACCTAATGTCTTTCTACTCTGAAGATTTAACCCTTTTACATTATACTCCACTCCAGTGAACCTCCCCTTTATTCCAGTACATATATTTAATAAATTTTAGTTAAATCACTATTAGGTACTTGGTATACTACGATTACATTTTTTTTCTTGCATACCTTTTTCATTTCTCCTGGACTTCACAATCTTTTTTATTTGCATAGTTTTCTATGTATCTAGAAAATTCAGAAGGTGAGGAGGAGCACTGAACATCACTATGCCTCTCAGGAATTGGCTGAGAATAGTTCTCTAGCTGACATGCATCCGGGGTCGATGGGGAAACTGCTCCTAGGAGACAGGAGGCCTAGGAGCAGTGTGTGCCGTAGTGCTAAAAGACCTTGGGATCTTACTAGGGTACAGACATACATAACACTGCAGAGAAAGGAAGGCAATATATGTTGCTTGGAGAGGTTGCATGCTAAAAATGAAAGGAACTCTACTTACAAGAAGCCTCCCAGTGACATGATAAATATTTTTACTAAATGTATGCCTAGGGTGCCAAGTATGTAGAGCTTAAAGGGTAAGTTGAAATTAAGACCTTGTAAATATGTGGAATCCAGAGGAGCAAAAAAATAAAAGAAAATAACATAAAATAAAAATGGCTCAGGGAGACTGCAATGCCTTAAATGCTCTAAGAGATAAGGGGGTTGCATATAGATAGGTGTTTTCCCCCAAGGATAGGGGACACTTTATGATGAGGACAATGTATCTCTCAGTGTGACCACTGTGGGAAAGGAATTTCAGCTCCCAGGTTGTGAGCTTCAGACTACTGCTCAGACTTAATGGCCTCCTGCTGCCCTGACGCCAAGACATTTTCCCCCCTTATCTCTCGTATTTTATGACTACTCTTCTTTCCAAGCTAATACTGAGCTTTGACCTTGGTATACTTTTGTAGGTATGGGTTGTCTTGAGGTCTGGATCATAAATTTTACCTAGGAATTTTGCTATAGATACCAAGGATTTGTTTTATGCCTATGAGGCCAGTGATGTGATAACCTCATATCCTATTTCGTCTGACTGGAAAAGAGATACATACATTCTAAAAGTCGAAACAACAACTTTGGAGGTGTCAGTGGAAGACAGCACAAGATGAAACAGCTGCTAAAGAAACCCAGATTAAGGTAATATCCTGTAACTGAGTTGGGCTAAAGAGAAAATTGATTTTGAACTTACATTTTTTAATGCACGAGAAGGCTCTTTTATCAAGGAATTTAATTCTTTCTGGTAACTTCATCTTTGGGGATGTATATATTATTAATTTTCTGGGTATTGTACCGTTTGATATACTATGTTTTTGTTTGGACATCTCTTATAATCTCAGATGAATTATAGTGAATAAAGTTACTGGGCATAAGTCAAAGTGTGAAATAAAGTTGACTTTTTATGTAGACAGCATCACTGACTTAATGAATGTTCTGATCCACACCGAAGCATTTGAAGGTCAGTCATTAAAGGGGCCATTTCACAAATTTCAGGAGGATGTATCAGGGCCCCTGGTGGTAGTGTGGCCGGGCATCCTGAAGGACAATTCATTCTTCCATTCATACTTCCAGCTGACCAAAGGCTTGGCTGTAAAGTTTATTGGCTATGACAGAACAAAAATTTGTGGAATATTGATGAGATTGCATGACCCTATATTACTGTTTTGGCCCAGAGACAAGGGTATTTTTATTTTCCATCCTACTTGCGAAATAATCTCGTATGTCACATCCTTACTCACTCCTTCCTTCAGAGGAGCATGAGTAGAGTCCAAACATTCTTTGAGTCGTGGTTTTTTTACTAGTGAATGGGGTTACTTTGATTTAAAACTAGAAAAATGGCACCATCTAGTCAGAAATTTAGTTGCCTTACCTTGTTCTTTAAGACTCCATGAGGAAAGAGAAAAATAAGGGCTTTTCCCGGGAGGCCCAGCTAAGTCTGCACTCTCAATTACAGCTTCTTGTATGCAATTGGGTGAGTAAATCAGATCAGCCTTGCCCAATTTTGAAAACTTCTTCAATTTGTGGTGCGGGAAAAAATGGCCCATCATGTTGTTAAAGTCAGTGTTGTCAAAGAATGCTGCCCTTTAAGACAAAAATCAGCACTTAATTGACACTTGATGAATAAACCTGACACTTGAGTCTCATTAGCTATCAACTCCTTGTGCCTATTCTCTATTACTTCCGGAAGGGTGATTCTTCCATTCCTTCCTTTTGCAAAGCTTCCCAGTGTGTCCGGTGACTATGAAGTAACTTGAACTATCACGCTTACATCAGCCAACCATATGACCACATTGGTAGATACTTCGGTAGGCCAAGCTGATGAGCATCTGGCAAAGTGGGTCTCAATCCTGGACTGGAATCATCTGGGGCACTTAAAAAATTATACCAGCTGGCTCTACTCCCAAGGGATTTGATTTAACTGGTCTGAGTTGCACTCCCAGGGTTGATGTTTTTATAATGGTCCTAGGAGTTTCTAATATGCAGTCGGAGTTGAGACCTAAATATGATTAGAAGCTGAACAGCAAGTATAATTACTTCTGAAACAAGCAAGACATTAGGCTTCTAGGTAACACGACACTACTTCAATTAAGCCTTCTTTATTTTCTCCCATTCCTTCAACCCTAGTTTCCTCAGGGAAGAAGAATAATTAATGATAATTATTATCATTAATAATTTACAGACTTTGTCCAAAGGCTGTAAAGGGTAACATCTCTGGTGTTAATCCTCATCACAGCAGTTATATTTTCATCTTATGGAAAAATCAAAGGCTAATGGTATAATAACTTCCCCAAGGTCACACTGGTGAGTGGAAAAATAGGATTAGAATACTGGGCTGTTTGAATTAATCCATTATCTTATTTCAAACTTATTTGGTAAATAGTTTCACAAGTTTACATTTTAACACTGATGTATCTTTATTTATTGAGATTCATTGTATTTGCAACTGTTTTAAGAGAAAGGAGATGCAATTTGCATTTACTCCACTATCTTTAGTTATAAATCAAAGATACAACTCAAAATTTATTATTACCAGTAACTTCCAAAATGTCAGAGGTGGCATAGCTTGCTTAGTAGTTAAAAGAGTATTGGACTTGGAGCCAGACCACATCAGTTCAAATCTCACCTCTATAGTCTGTCCAACCTTGAGTTTACCTAACACCTCTGTGCCTCAATGGTTTCCACATTATGTTTAAGTGTTAATGTCATTAATTAATTCTGAATTATCAACTTAAAGTATTGCATACTAAGGTTTTCTCTCTAATCTTCCTATGCTCCTATCTTTTGTTTTACCCCATTATTTATTTTATCATCTAGCCAACAGCTCTTCTAGCCTATTAGCCTAAAGTTTCCAAGACTTAAGGTATTGTAGGCTACCCAAATATTTTTACTTTATGGCAGAACACAAACCAAACCTAATTTGACTGCAGGTGTTAAAACTCATGGAACTTGGCAGAATTAACAAATTTTAGCTGTTTGTGGAACAACTTGAACGTCGTGACTCTGCACCTTGGGTAGGATGGTGGTTTCGTATGCTGGAAACCTGTAAAGATGGCTGCATGCCAATCCTTTGAGTCAGAGACTTTGAAAGTCTCTGCAGAAGCTCTGTTGGCCAGTTTTATTCTCCAATAGCTGCTTGAGAATAAGTAAATACGTGGCTAACATGCTGTGCTAGTTACAAGTACTGTCGCTTGCTTGTTCTGCTGGTTTACAAAGTAAATGTGTGAGTTTAAAACTTGTCACACAGAATGTTGTAAATTACCTTTGAACCTGGACCGTGGTGAGAGAGAACTTTGGCACAAGTACCAATGTATATCTGCAATTTGTAAAATTCTTCTTACCTACTTTGATGCAACAATGTCATTATCTGGGTTCCTAAGCATTAGTTTAGAATCAATCTTCATATCTTGTCTCAACCTTTTAAAGATTTCATGGTAATTATAGAAATAGAAAGTCATTCAGTATGCTGAGCATCTCTTATTTATACATTTATGATATCCGTGTTTAAGAAGACAGACAAAAGTATCCGGTCAATATGAGTTTACTGTTTAGATTGCAAGATAATGCATAAAATATAGGTAACATATAGGTAGTAAAGGTAATCAATGCTGTAAATTACAAACACAAGACATGTGGTCAGATAAGACTTCAAGGAAAAGTAATGGCTTAAAGGAAAAGCCTTGAGGAATAGGGTTAGTGAGATTACTGTCATATGGGAATGACATGAACAAAGGTATTGCCACAAGAATAAGTTAGGTATGATCACAAACAGGCAGGAAAGGTTTGTGTTCAATATCAGATCCCTTTTAGAAAATGTACGTTTAGAATTTTGCTTGGCCTTCTGATTAATCTTTTTCACTATACAAAAGCTATTTTTGAAGTAGCTTCTGTAGTGTACTTCGAGAACATAGGCCTTATTCTGACTTTTGTCATAGAATGTTGAGGGAACTAGGTAGTACTGATCTCTAGGATCACCCTTTTCTGGCAATGGCAGAAGGTTGAGGATTACCTGTTCACTGGTTCACTGCTTGTTCACCACCAACCTACTGTTGTAGGTGCCATCATGATGCCAGAGAGCTCATTCTCTACACAGCACTGCTTACGCCCTTGCTGATAAGCTAAGTTCTCTTGTCGGAAGTCATATGTAGCATCTTGAGTTTTAGCTCCTTCTACATCTAATAATGGGGTAACGATGAATGGATAGAAAGACTTAAGATAATCCTTAGATTTCTACAGATGGGCTTTGTTTTCTACTCCCTCCAAGTAATAGTAGCAGAGGCTTGATCAGTACAGACCTTCTTCCAAACCAAAGCATCAAATGACATTATGGTTCAGGGTATAAATTCTGGAGCCAAATTGCCTCTGTTTGATTCCGGGCTCCCCAGTTTCTAGCACTGTTGACTTGGCCAACATATTTAGTTTCTTAGTGCATTGGTAATTTTATCTGTAAAATGGAAATGATAATAAATGTCTACTTTCTTGAATTGTTCTGAGATATTTAAATGTTTAATATACGCCTTTAAAAAGTTCCAGGCACAAAGTAAGAACTCAAAGCGTTGTATAATTGTAGTTATAATTACATATTTTTGTTTACTAGTATTTTTTCTGTCACTGAGTATTTCCTACTACATAGGATACATACAATGGCCAAAACTTCAAATGAACCATGAGAGGCTTTTACATATTTTCTCATTTGAAAAAATCACCCTATTATATTCACCCCTCTATGTACTTGTGGAAGTTTTACATTTCCCTGGATAAACTGTGCCCTTATCGTCAGCTATCATGTAAATGTATACTCTACTATCACAAAGACTTTTCAGCAAGAAATGTTCTATCTTGCTTCCCCAGTTGCTAAGAAGGGAGAAGAAAAACAATTTTCTCTCCTCCCTTTAGCTCCCTTTCACTCCCCTTTACCCCCCTCAACACAGACATATTGGCACTAATTCTTCTTCAGGAGACTAGAATAAGAAAACAGGAACAAGGATTTTTAGTCTTCCACATTAGAACCTTTTGGACACAAGTTTAAACAAATTTGTCATATGTTAGCCACATGTTTAAAAGTCAGCCAAGTCATTAGATGTCTAACATCCAAACATAAGCTGCAGAGTTTAGAACTACAGTACAAAATTCCCTTTTTGTTCAGAGTTGGGCTACACAGTGGAGTTTTAATGTTGTATGATTTAAAGGGAACCTGACAGCCTTCTTTTTCTGTCCAAAGAATATCCTTCTTTACCCTGTGTCCCTTTTACTAAAGTATTTTTGGGGAAAATGATGAAGGCTTGTAGGCTAATGCAAGTTAGATTACTTTCTGTCCCGGGAGGATTAGGAAGTATCAAACCAGCCAGTATATTGAAATACTTAGTTGAGTAAGAGGAAACATGAGGAAAAAACAAGGCCCTTAATTAAACTTTACCCACATGATTGTCTTGCTGAGAGAGTTTCTGTTTTACTTATTTCTAAAATTCTTTGAAGGCAGATTGGTTCTGTCTAGGCCTCCACATGTTATCAGGTAAGTAATGGTTACCTCTTATAAAATAGAACTGTAAAACCAAAGTCTATTTTAATTTAAGTAAGGACAGAGATATTTGCCTTTGAGAGATGGTCTAATACTCAATGGTTGTGATGTGACATGTAAACAATACTCACTTAGTGGAAAGCAAGAGTAGAGTAACTACTCACTGTTTAGTCTTAAATGTATTTCTTCAAAAGTGATTCTCTTAGTTTATATCCTTTGTTGTTGCCAAGAAGTACAAGTACAGAACGAAATTAACAAAGTATCTGCAAACCCTGTGAGGCCCCATCTCAAATCTAGCTATGAGACACTGACTCAACCAAATATCATTATCCAGAAAATTTTATTTCCACTTATTCCACTTACTCTCATTGCCAATAATAAGAACAGTAACAGACTAAAACTTCTCTTGTTTCAATTTTACCTTTAGAAACCATCTCTATTTTTGTATAACTGTTAGTTTCCAATGTATTCAGTGGTCTTACCTTTACTACTAACTACTTTTTTTGGACCTTAGGATTTTTTTTTTTTTTTAAAGCTTTAAAACTAAAGCTGGCTTGATTAGGAAGATAGAGTAATATACTTTTTGAGTCATTATACTCACATGCGGATCATAGCTTTTTAGCCACCTGTTTCCGATCCTTCAGTCACATTGGGAAATGCTACCTTATGTGGATGACTGAATCCATTAGGGCTGGTTAGGCCAAGGTGTCATAGTTTGGCTTTGCTTTTGGGGCTATGAATTGTTTGCGGAATAGAGCAAGTGTAGACCATAAACACTGTAGGTTAAAAATTTAATTCAGTTGTGGATGTGATAAAACATGAAAATAGCAAATCATGGGTCTTGAAGTTTGGCCTCAATTCAGATCTTGCCTCATTACTTGTTATATGACTTTGAGCAAGTTATTTAAACTTTGAATGCTAGTTTCTTTTCTTTAAATGAAGATTTGAAAATATTCCTAGCAGGCTAGTATAAGAAGGTAACAAAATAAAACACATTTATAGATCATCAACAAATAGTAGTTGCTAATATTAACCTTAGAGATTTCTAAATTTTCTTTAATCCACTTAATATCAATGTCATCCAAAAGACTGCCAGGAAGGCTAAATAGTAGAAAGGAGAGCTTTATTGGTAATACCAGTTTGCAAACTGCGAAGAGACTGTCTCCTGCATGTACCGAAGGTGCTCTCTCTTTGAAGAACAAAAGGGTAGGTTGATTTTTATGCCTCACAGGATCTACATTATATAATAGAATCATACATATTCAGCAAGTTTAGGGTGGAAAGCCATACATATTTATGAGGGGAGCTGAGAGCATGCGGAACGGATAAACATATAGGTAACATGCATTCTATGTTCACTTTGGGGTGAGGTTTTATTGTTGGTGCAAAAGTAATTAGGGTTTTTGCCAGTAAATGTAATGGCAAAAACCACAATTACTTTTGCACCAACCTAACAGCATTAAAATGAGGTGGAATTTTGCTCTTTATGTCAAAGATAAGCTATAAGATACAAAGACAGTTTGTGCAGTTTCTATAAGCTGGCTGAAACTGAATTGAGGTCTAGAAACATCATCAGGAAATAATGTCTGTAGGGCCAGTTCTTTGTCCAATCATAGTTGTGGTGATCTGGGTTAGTAATCAGAGATAGGAAGCGTCTGACAATTTGCCTGATAACTCCTTTTGTTAGAGAGTTTAGCAAGAGTGTGGTTTGTCTGGTAGCCACAGGAGTTTAAAAAGATGCCATGCCAGATGAGCCCGAACTCTTGATCTGCAGGTAACTTTTGTTTCCTTAACCTTAGGGTCCCTTTTAGTTGATAAAGGGGCAAGCATCTGTTTTGGTCTCTCAGATCACAGCACCATCATGATGAGTCTCTACATTGTCTACTTATTTTTATCCATGTACTTGATGGATCAGATCTTTTTGTAGCCTAATAATAGTTGATACTGTTTTGTTTTTTCTAAGACCACCAGAGCGGGTACAAAAGAACCAGCGACTAGGCAAGGGTAGGAGCAAAACTGCAAGTTTATTTTGGTCACCTAGCTTCAAGGGAAGAAGGTGGGTAGGGAGAGGTCTGTTGGCCCTGACAAAAGAGGCCCCCAGAGTCACCCGTACAGCTCTCGACCGCAGTGGGGAACCGACCGCAGTGGGGAAGCTGGGAAGTCCGCGCGTGGCGTTCATCCGGAGCCGCTTTTCTAGGAGTGGGAGGGCAATAGGCGGGGCACGGGCGTGTCGGGGGCGTTCCGCAGGTGCGACCAGGTAAATCTTGGTCTCTTCAGATTGACATCACCTGGCGCATGCCTAGTTGGTCTGCACCTTCCCGGGTCGCCGGCTGCATTTTCGCGTGCGCTGGAAAAGTTGGGGGGGGGATGAAGAACCCGGAAGTACACCATCTTGCCTCCATTCATCCAAACAGATACCACACAACGTGAGTGGGTCTTAATTAGCCCATAAAGCAAAGCAATATTCCTTAAGACTGTCTGTGAGTATAATGAACCTCTTATGCTGTGAAGATGTTTTCAGTCCTGTTTTGTTTGGGAGAAAAACCTATACTCATTTTTTAATTACCTGATCACGTACCGCAGATTCAAACTAATTTTGTAAGCTTTTTCTGTACGTTATGCTATATTGCCAACACAAAGATATTTAATCTCCAAACAGAATTCTCCAAAACACCTTGCCCTGTAAGACATTCACTGAAGGCATTGTCCCATCTATTTTGGGCATTTTTTTGATTCTTTATCTTGTGCTTAATTTAACAAGTTGGTTAATATTTTTGTTGGAATCTTAGGTGGCTTTAGTTTTCTAAATTCACAGGATGTCCCATGACTGGTGTCAGGCCTCGGAGCCCAAGCCAAGCCATCGCATCCCCTGTGACTTGCACGTATAAGCCCAGATGGCCTGAAGTAACTGAAGAATCACAAAAGAAGTGCAAATGCCCTGCCCCGCCTTAACTGATGACATTCCACCACAAAAGAAGTGAAAATGGCTGGTCCTTGCCTTAAGCGATGATGTTATCTTGTGAAATTCCTTTTCCTGGCTCATCCTGTCTCAAAAAGCTCCCCGACTGAGCACCTTGTGACCCCCCCCAACTCCTGCCCGCCAGAGAACAACCCCCCTTTGACTGTAATTTTCCTTTACCTACCCAAATCCTATAAAACGGCCCCACCCTTATCTCCCTTCACTGACTCTTTTCGGACTCAGCCCGCCTGCACCCAGGTGGTTAAAAAGCTTTATTGCTCCCACAAAGCCTGTTTGGTGGTCTCTTCACACGGACGCACATGACAACTAGCACTGCCATTATTTTGGAAATAAGACATGAGCATCAGTTAGCTGTAATCATGGGGTTAATCACTTGCATTTACTTTAGAAATATTTACTGTAAGAAAGCAAGTGAAGGCCAGGGAAGGGAGCAGTGCTTCAATATATCCACTCTTTCCAGTCTGAAATAGATTCTGTCTCTACCACTGCCTCATGTCCTATCAAAATTATTCAATGTATTTGTCAGAATTTGAATTCAAAAGGAAAATTCTTCATTAAAATAAAATTGGCTAAATTAATTTGAATGATAAAACTATTTGACAAATTTAATTTAGGTTCCAATGAGCCAAGTTTGGGGGAATTTATTACAACATCTTTAGAATGGCATGTGGCTTGTCACCGGCATTTAAGTATATAAGTCAATATTCCAATTAAGTTTCAGAGCTAATTGGAAGTAGCTACCATACTACCGTAATGAACTATCTTCTATAAGCTATAGATTTGAACCACAGATTTTTAACTTTCAAACAATTTTAAAAACAAAACAATTATTTCTATTTAGAAATTGTTATACTTTGTTGTATAATACATAAGGTATAAATTTAAAATGAGCAGGTTCGATGAGGACTGATCTCATCCAGTTAGAATAGGACGGATCTTTTCTAATTCTGGTTTTATCTCCAGTTTTTATTTGGAATGTTTCCTTCTAGTTCATTCTGGGTCGGCTGTTCTACTGCAGGGGTTTAAATTCTTGATCTTTAGGCTTTCGATATTAAAGGCTTTCAGGTTTGCTATTTCTCCTGGCAACCAGTTTAATTGAACAAATAAGAATCCTTTCTGTGATCATAAACTAAAAGGCTGTTTGTAATTTGCCTTTTAAATTTCTCCTCTCATGTAAGATCTCTCATATTCTTTCATGCAATGAAAGCAGGAGTAGACACTGTCATATAAGATGTCTCTCTATTTTGAAGCCTTAAGTATAAAATGTTTGGGTTTTTTTTCCTTGTGAGTTTGTTTCTGTTACTTGACTCAGTAACAAATCATAACATTTGTATTCTGCCTTATCATTTATAAACCACTTTAATATTCTCATATTAACTTTGTAATAAGCCTATGAAGTAACAGAGTCATTTACTGAACCCTTGGCATACAGCAGGTTGTTAAAGATTAACTGAATGGGCCAGGCGCAGTGGCTCATGCCTGTTATCCCAGCACTTTGGGAGGCTGAGGCGGGTGGATCACCTGGCCAACATGGCGAAACTCCATCTCTACTAAAAATACAAAAACTACCTGGGTGTGGTGGCGCATGCCTGTAATCTCAGCTACTTAGGGAGGCTGAGGTAGGAGAATCGCTTGAACCTGGGAGGTGGAGGTTGCAGTGAGCTGAGATCGTGCCATTGCACCTGGGCAACAAGAGAGACACTGTCTCAACAACAACAGAAAAAAAGATTAACTGAATGAAATGTAGATATTAGTATCTTATTCTAAAAACAGGTATTTGAAGCTATGAGAAGTTGAAATCACTTTCTAAGATCATTGGGTAGAGTCTGGGCTCATTTTTAGCTGTTCTAGATCACAGGGCTAGGTTTTTTTCCTTTATGCTATATCACACTAACCATATTTGAGGTTTCAGTTTTGCAGTTGTTTTAAGGTAAAATTTACATAGATTGAAATGTTCGGATATTAATGTACAATTTGAGTTTTGAGAAGTACATTTATCTGTACAATGAAGACGCCAACCAAGATATCAAATATTTCCATCTTCCCAACGCCCCTGGGGATATTTCCCATACCCTTTACCCCAGGGCAATCACTGTTCTGACTTTTTTTCCTGCCATATATTAGTTTTGCCAGGTCTAAAATTTCTTATAAATGAAATCATATAGAAGATACTCTTTTATGTCCGAGTTATTTCATGTGGCATAATGGCTGAGATCCATCCACACTGTTGTGTGTATAAGTCATTTATTCCTTTTTATTGTTGAATAATATTTATTATATGAATATATCACAATTTGCTCATCTTTTCTGTTGATGAGCATTTTGGTTATTTTTTTTTTAGCTATTATAAATCCAACTGCTATAAACATTTGTGTACAAGTTTCTTTGTGAATATAAATGTTTATTTTTATTGGAGACTTACTAGATTACAAGGTAGTTGATGGAGAACATAATGAAACTACCAAGTCTTTTTCTAAAGTGGTTGTACTATTTTATACTCCTACCAATAACATATAAGTATTCTATTTGTTTCACATCCTAGTTAATATTTACTGTTGTTAGTCTTTTACATTTTGGCTATTGTAGTGAATAGACAGTAGATTTCATTATGGTTTAATTTGTGTTTCTTGGTTAATGTGCTGACCTTTTTTTCCTGTTCTTATATGCCATTCATGTATTATTGTTAGTGAAGGGTCCAGCATTTTCCCCACATTTATTTAAGATTCTCTTTTGGTGAGTCATGGGCATTCTTCATATATCTTGGATATACATTTTTGTCGGATATGTTTATTGTGAATATGCTCTCTGAGTTGGCAACTTTTCAATTTGTTTTCTTAATGATATCTTGATGAATAGAAATCTCCCTTGATAAGATTTAGTAGAAGGTTTTTAATTTTATTGATCTTTCCAAAGAAACAATTTTGGCTTTAATTTTTATATGATCTGTCTTTTTTATTTTATTGATTTAAGCTCTTTATTCCCTTCCTTCTACTTCCTAGATGAGCAAATTAAACCCAAAGGACTTTGAGAGATCTTGTTTTTTATTCTAATTTAATTCTGTTGTGTTCAGAGAATGCACTCCATGAGAATTCCTTTTAAAATTTACTTAAATTTATTCTATGATACGTGTGGTCCATATTGGTAAATACTTTAATGCACTTAAAAAATATAATATGAGGCCAGGCGCGTGGCTCAAGCCTGTAATCCCAGCACTTTGGGAGGCCGAGATGGGCGGATCACGAGGTCAGGAGATCGAGACCATCCTGGCTAACACGGTGAAACCCCGTCTCTACTAAAAAAAAAAAAAAATACAAAAAAAACCCCCAAAAAACTAGCCAGGTGAGGTGGTGGGCACCTGTAGTCCCAGCTACTCAGGAGGCTGAGGCAGGAGAATGGCATAAACCCGGGAGGCGGAGCTTGCAGTGAGCTGAGATCTGGCCACTGCACTCCAGCCTGGGCGACAGAGCGAGACTCTGTCTCAAAAAAAAAAAAATCATTTTATATTCAAGGTTATTATTTTTATGTGAGGGTTTATTCTTGTCATTTTATTGATTGATTTCTGGTTGTTTTCTCTATCCTTTGTTTTCTTTCTCCCTTATTTATCATTGTGATATGGTGGGTTTTTTTTGTAGTGGTAAAATTTGAGTCCTTACTCTTTCTTATTTCTCAACCCATTTGCTCTGCCAGGGGGTTTAATACTTTCATGCAATTTTATAACAAGAGATATAGTCTTTTCACTTCCAGGTGTAGGATTTCCCTAAGCATTTATTGTAGGAGCAATCATAGTGGTATGAATTTGTAATGGTGATGAGTTTTTTTTAGCTTTTGCTTGTCTAGGAAAGAGTTTATTTCTCATTCATTTATGAATGATAACTTTGGTCTGTATAGTATCCTTTGTCAGCAGTTTCTTTTTCTTTCAGCGCCTTGAATATATTATGCAACTCTCTCCTGGCCTGTAAGTTTCTGCTGAGAAATCTGCTGTTAGTCTGATGGGGGTTCCCTTATAAGTGACTGGACAATTTTCTCTTGCTAATTTTCAAATGTCCTCTTTGTCTTTGACTTTGCACAGTTTCACTCTAATATGCTATAGAGATGTTTTTGAATTTTATCTATTTGGGGAATCCCTGAGCTTCCTATATCTGATGTGTCAGTCTCTTGCTAGACTTAGGAAGTATTCTGCCATTATTTTATCAAATGGTGTTTCTATCCCCTTTGTTTTTTCTTCTCCTTCTGGGACACCAAACATTTGAATATTTGGTTTCTTTATGGTGTCCTGTATATCACATAGAATCTACTCATTCTTTTTGATTCTTTTTTCTTTATTTTTGTCTACTGGGTTATTTCAAAAGACAGGTCTTTGTGTTCTGAAATTCTTTCTGCTTGATTGTGTCTCTTGTTGAAGCTTTTGAATGTATTTTGTATTTCATTAAATAAATGTTTTAGTTCCAGAATTCCTGTTCCATTCTTTTAATGATATCTGTCTTTTGTAATTTTAAATTCATATCCTGAATTGTTTTCTGGATTTCATTTTATTGTTTGTTTGTATAGTCTTGTATCTCACCGAGCTTCTTTAATATCATCATTTTGAATTCTTCTGGGATTTTAAAAATTTCTTTTTTATTGGTATGTGTTGCTGGAGAACTATTGTTTTCCTTTAGAGATGTGGTATTTTCTTGCTTTTTCATGTCTTATTTGCCTTTACATTGATATCTGCATGTCTGATGTAACAGTCACTTGTAATGTTTTTGAATTTGTTTTCATGGGGGAGGACATTTTCCTGAAGATGAATCTATGTTGTTGGTTGGAAGGGGCACTTTGGCTTAGATTCTGCGCACAGGCAGTAGTGCAGTTCCTGTACAATTTCTTCAGCTTTAAACAGCATATATGGCATCTGTGATTTTCCCAGTGGTTTAGGTTGCATTCGTAGTGGAGGCTGTGGTGAAGTTTTGCTGGGGATGGGGATGTCAGGTGGGCCAATCCTTGTGCCCCACTGGTGGCAGTGTGGTACAATTGTACCTGAAGTGGTGTATGCTGGCACTGGATTAGCAGCTCCTTGCATGCTGATTCTTGGGCATTCGGGAAGCTTGCTCAGGTGCCAGTAGTGGCAGTGGTGGACCGGCAGGTGGGCAGGTCCTCTAGCCTCTGGGCATTAGGCATGGCAGGGGTGATGGTCATAGCAGTGGCAGAACATGCCTGTCTCCCAAGTGGTCTGCACTGATGTTGGTGGTTGGTGCTGCAGGCTCAGCAGGCCAGTCCCTCGCCCACAGGTGGCAAGTGAAGGTAGATGCTGTCTGTCGTGGTAGTGGCAGGTTGGTTGGGCTTCACATCAGGTTCCTGGGAGGAGTACCCAGGTACAATGATGATGAATGGGGCTGGGTGATCCCCAGGCTCCTAGATGACATGCTCAGGCCCTGAGAGGACAGAGCTGGGCAGGGAAGGCTTGTCATCAGGCCCCCCCATTGCTGTTTTCAGGCACTGGCTGTAGCAAGCAGGGGTTGGGGTGATCTCTAGGACTCTGACAAAATGCTTGGGTGAGGTTATCAGTAACTGCACTGTGGACCTACTACTGGGGTGGCCAAGGTTGCTTTTAGTAGGAGCAACCATAGGCAGGGGGCTGAGGAGAATGCACTTCAGCTCCAGGTAGCAGCTCTGGGTGGAGCAGCCTCCCCTCAGGGAATTTGTTAATGCACAGTGCCTTCATGACTGGGGGGCAGTAGGGTCATTGTCAGTAGATTGCCCTTCAGCTTTCTTGAGGTCCCCTGTTTCTTTGCTCCAATCAGAAAAGTGCTCCTAGGCAAAAAGTCTAGGTCATTGTTGGACTAATCTCATGAATTCTCCTCCCTGAAGGATCACAGTTCTGTACTCTCTGTTGTTCATCATCTGACAATAAACCCCTCATGTATTTTGTCTTAGGTTACAATTTTTTTTTTTTTAAATCTCGAAGGCATTAGTTGAATACCAGTTACTTCACTGCAGGCAAGAGTGGAAATCTCATGGGCAGAAACAGAAGTCTTAATTATTGATTATTTTTTAGCTACTTTGTCCCGACTAGATATCAATAACTTAAAATAAATGTTTACACATACTTTCTACTCATCTTTCCCACATCAGCATAAGCTATTAAGAGAGTTTCCTTGTTTCCCTAGAACAGTAGTTCTTGAAGTATAGGTTATAGACAAGCAACACCAGCATCATCTGCAAAACTTTTAGAAATAAAAATTTACTGGCCTCACCCAAGACCCGATGAATCAAAAAGTGTGTTTGGGAACCAGCTGTGTGTTGTTGTAGCTGTTGTTGTTGAATAAGCTTCCAGTGATTCTGATGTGCCGTGAAGCTTAGCTCCTATCCCATCAGGTCTCCTGCTGTCTCTACAGCATCCTTGGTTGTAATTACTTGATTGGTTGTGTAACTTCTCTCTAAGGTCTTTGTAAAGAGAAAATGTTTCTCATAGTCACCTGATTCCCAAATTTATGATTGATTAAAAAATCTGAATATCTGTGCTATTGCTTTGTCTTCCTTTCTTAGTACAAATTTTCTCCTTATACTCTAAAAGGTTTATAAATCTTCTTCCAAGGTTTTTTTTTTAGCATGGAAAGATTATATTTTTTAAATGACTTTAATTGGTTTCATTTCATGGGATTATTATACTTTTCTTTTGGAGAAGAAAATTCACAAGTTTACGTAGATACCTAAAATTTTTTTGTAGAGTAAACTTATCCAAAGAAGCATATCTTTGTAGTTTTCAGTTTAATGAATACTTTTAGGTTGAAGTAGATGTGGGAGATAGTTCCCATTCAATGACATTCTGCTTTCAGGAGTCCTATCAGTTGAGTATTTTAGTTAGACCAGAGCCTAGTGGAGTAAGGAATGCTTCAGGATATAGTTATTTGTCTTCCTGCCCCAGAGGTAGGATCATGATATCATAGAGTCTCGGGGATGGGAAAGATAAGAAATTTTTGATTAGTATGATAGAAACCACATTCAAATAAAGATTGCATGGTGAAGATTCTACATCTATTTTGGGCACTAAGGTAAATTACTATGAGGAAATTATAGAACCTTTTAACATCAGTTTTATTATCTGTAAAATAAACATGATTTTCTTCAATGCAAAGACTGTTTACTCTCAGTTTACAGCTTCACTATCTCTTCTGCATCATACATTTCTTCTTCTTGACGGAATGTTTCTGTGAGCTTACTTATTTTGCAATATATCTGGTTTTTTATCCCTCTTTTTAATCCCATATCTCCCCACCACCCCAAGAAATAGCTAGCCTTTTACTTAATCTTTGTCCTACCAGGCATTCTGTTGAAATTTGCTTAAAAGAGAAGACGAAAGTCTTTAAATCTATGTTATAAATCCTATCATGAATTGTAAATTAGTTATCATTAGTAGCATTTAGTGTACCTCTACTAACCTCATAGCCTTAGAATTGCATGTATTGCTATGGCATTTATTAATGTTCACCTTTACTGCCAGTAAGGAACACACACATGTAGTCGTGTGCCACATAATGATCTTTCAGTCAATGCCTGAATAATCCCATAAGATTATAATGGAACTGAAATTTTCCTATCACCTAGTGACTTGTGTTACAGTTGGCTACAGTATTCAGTACATAACATTCCATACAGGTTTATAGCTTAGGAGCAATAAGCTATGCCATATAGTCTAGGGGCGTAGTAGGCTGTACCATCTAGATTTGCATAATTACATGCTATGCTGTTCATACAGTGACAAAATCACCCAAAGTTGCATTTCTCAAAACATATCCCTGCCATTAAGTGATGCATTTTCCGCTTGAGGTTCCATATACCTACTCTTAAATTATAAGCTACTCAGTTTCCTAAAAATGTAGTATATGCTTACAGGCAATTGAAATGTAGGAAGTCTAAGGCCTTTTCTGTGTAGCCTATCTGAATGTTCAAACTTATCTTTCATCTTCTGTCTTTTTAAATATACTCAGAAACCTTTAATTTATGCACATATTCATACAAATTTTCTTCTGATATCAGTGGATTCAGAAACATAGCTTGAGATCCTTATTTAAACATTTTATAGTTTTTTTAACA
Organism: Rhinopithecus bieti; assembly: GCF_001698545.2. Taxonomy (NCBI): domain Eukaryota; kingdom Metazoa; phylum Chordata; class Mammalia; order Primates; family Cercopithecidae; genus Rhinopithecus; species Rhinopithecus bieti. Next base: position 2,727,513 of record NW_016803311.1, read on the forward strand.
TGCTTATCCACAGCTTTAAAAAACTAACCAGAGTATAAAACATTGTCTTGGTTAGCTCAGGCTGCTATAACAAAAATACCATAGACTGTGCGGCTTAAAGCTGGGGTCCCCAACCCCTGGGCCACAGACTGGTACTGGTTTGTGGCCTATCAGGAAATGGGCCGCAGAGCAGGAGATGAGTGGCAGGCAAGCGAGTGATGCTTCATCTGTATTTACAGCTGTTCACCATCACTTGGATTACCACTTGAACTCTGCCTCCTGTGAGATCAGTGGCAGCATTACATTCTCATAGGAGCACAAACCCTATTGTGAACTACACAAGCAAGTAATCTAGGCTACACATTCCTTATGAGAATCCAATGCCTGATGATCTGTCACTGTCTCCCATCACCCCCAGATGGGACTGTCTAATGGCAGGAAACAAGCTCAGGGCTCCCACTGATTCTACATTATTGTGAGTTGTATAATTATCTCATTGTATATTATAATGTAATAATGATAGAAATAAAGTTCACAATAAATGTAATGTGCTTGAATTATCCCTAAACCATCCCTCATCTCCTGGTCTGTGGAAAAATTGTTTTCCATGAAACCAGTCCCTGGCACCAAAAAGGTTGGAGACAATGACTTAAACAACAAACATTTATTTCTCACAGTTCTAGAGGCTGGGAAAGCCAGTATTACGATTCTGGGAGATCTGGTGTCTGGTGAGGAACTGCTTTCTGGCTTGGAGACAGCTGCCTTCTTGATTTCTCCTAACATGGCAGAAAAGGGGATCTCTGGTTTCCTTTTCTTCTTATAAGGACACTAATCCCAGCATGGAAGCTCCACCCTCATAATTTCATGTAAACCTAATTACTCCCAAAGGCTCACCTCTTTATAACGTCCCATTGGGGTTGAGGTTTCAACATATAAATTGTAGGGAGAAAAAACATGCCGTATATAACAAATATTTAATCAAACATTCACAATTGCCATAAACATCCCAAGTACCATTCTATTAATAGCAAATATTGCAAATGTTAACAGCAAATGCTTGTTCGTGCCTCAACTTTCTCTGATATGAAATCCAGGTCATTATGAATAAAACGAGAGCTTTTACTTTTTCAGACAAGCCTGTTTTCAGTAGAGTCACAGAGAAAGCAGTTACCATGACTACAAGGTTAGTTGCTGGTTCATTTGCTTATTAAATTACTGTCTAATAGTCATTCCTATGTCCTGGTCCAGATACATGATCTGACCTTTCATTTTGAATTGCTAAGTAAAATTATGAATTCATGTATTCATTTTCCTATTTGAGAAGACAGGTTTTTGTGTTTCCTTGGTTATCAAGATTAATTTTTCTGGATTGATTCTACTAAGTCCTGTTACATGAACTCTCAGGGTGGAGTTATATAGGTTTCAATGGTATCACTGATAAAATATAATTGACTTCCTACAATGGGAACTTAAGTTTCTTTTCTATGAAAATTATAGCATGCTGATAAGTATTGGATACTGATATTACTACTGCCTATGTATGGGATTTTACGTATATCTTGAAATGAATTCAATAAAGTCAGCTGGCAATAACCAGATACATTTTACTCACTGCCAAAAGGAAATTTCCTGAATTAAGTTTGAGATGGGATCATATTAGCTGTTTATTTTTACTCTGATGTCTTTTTTTTTTTTTTGAGACGGAGTCTTGCTCTGTCACCCAGGCTGGAGTGCTGTGGCCAGATCTCAGCTCACTGCAAGCTCCGCCTCCCGGGTTCACGCCATTCTCCTGCCTCAGCCTCCCGAGTAGCTGGGACTACAGGCGCCGCCACCTCGCCCGGCTAGTTTTTTGTATTTTTTTAGTAGAGACGGGGTTTCACCGTGTTTGCCAGGATGGTCTTGATCTCCTGACCTCGTGATCCGCCCGCCTCGGCCTCCCAAAGTGCTGGGATTACAGGCTTGAGCCACCGCGCCCGGCCTACTCTGATGTCTTAAAAGCATTATATTACAAGATATGCTTTAGAAATGAGAGAAGTATGTAAAAATTTTCACATTATTTTGATTTCTTTCTACTTCAACTTTCCTGTAAGGAGTCTTGGGTAAGGCATTGGAAACTGTCAAGCCTCTGGAGGAAGATATAAAATTAATTCACTAAAATGAGACATATTATAATGCATGCTAACCCTTAAAAATACTGAGGGAACAAGAGGAAGAGAGTTGACTCAGGAGAGATTGGCATCAAAAGAAGTGAATTGGTTGGCTTTATTTAGATTAAGACTTTTCCTTTCAGTGTATGTTAATCTCCTGTTTTGCAAAATGCCTGTGCATATCTTTGGATCTTTCTGAATAATTGAGAAGGAAATGATGAATGAATCAATGTAGTGCTAAACTTTATGGTTAATCACCAATATGTGTGACCTACTGCTACTCTGCTATGTACATATCAGAGCACACTGGCCCAAAGATTAGGTTACAGAATGATAACCAAAACAGCATGGTACTGGTACCAAAACAGATATATAGACCAAAGGAACAAAACAGAGGCCTCAGATATAACACCACACATCTACAACCATCTGATCTTTGACAAACCTGACAAAAACAAGCAATGGGGAAAGCATTCCCTATTTAATAAATGGTGCTGGGAAAACTGGCTAGCCATATGCAGAAAACTGAAACTGGACCCCTTCTTTACACCTTATGCAAAAATTAACTCAAGATGTATTAAAGCCTTAAATGTAAGACCTAAAACCGTAAAAACCCTAGAAGAAAACCTGGGCAATACCATTCAGGACATAGGCATGGGCAAAGACTTCATGACTAAAACACCAAAAGCAATGGCAGCAAAAGCCAAAATGGACAAATAGGATCTAATTAAACTAAAGAACTTATGCACAGTAAAAGAAACTACCATCAGAGTGAACAGACAACCTATAGAATGGGAGAAAATTTTTGCATTTTATCCATCTGACAAAGGGCTAATATCCAGAATCTGCAAAGAACTTAAACAAATTTACAAGAAAAAAACAAACAACCCCATCAAAAAGTGAGCAAAGGATATGAACAAACACTTCTCAAAAGAAGACATTTATGCAGCCAACAAACATATGAAGAAAAGCTCATCATCACTGGTCGTTAGAGAAATGCAAATCAAAACCACAATGAGATATCATCTCATCCCAGTTAGAATGGTGATCATTAAAAAGTCAGGAAACAACAGGTACTGGAGAGGATGTGGAGAAATAGGAACACTTTTACACTGTTGGTGGCAGTGTAAATTAGTTCAACCATTGTGGAAGACCGTGTGGTGATTCCTCAAGGATCTAATACCAGAAATGCCATTTGACCCAGCAATCTCATTACTGGGTATGTATCCAAAGGATTATAAATCATTCTACTATAAAGACACATGCACACATATGTTTATTGCAGCACTATTCACAATAGCAAAGCCTTGGAACCATCCCAAATGCCCATCAATGATAGACTGGATAAATAAATTGTGGTACATATATGCCATAGAATACTATGCAACCATAAAAAAGGATGAGTTCATGTCCTTTGCAGGGTCATGGATGAAGTCAGAAACCATAATACTCAGCAAACTAACACAAAAACAGAAAACGAAACACTGCATGTTCTCGCTCATAAGTAGGAGTTGACGATGAGAACACATGGTCACAGGGAGGGGAACGTTACACACTGGGAGCTGTGGGGAGGTGGGGGGCTATGGTAAGAATAGCATTAAGAGAAATACCTAATGTAGATGACGGGTTGATGGGTGCAGCAAACCACCATGGCACATGTATACCTATGTAACAAAGCTGCATTTTCTGCACATGTACCCCAGAACTTAAAGTAAAATAATAATAATAATAAAAGAATCATCCTGCATTATGTCTCAGCCACTGTGACATTTAAGAAAGTCATATTTGGCTGGGTGCGGTGGCTCACGTCTGTAATTCCAGCACTTTGGGAGGCCGAGGCGGGTGGATCACGAGGTCAGGAGATCGAGGCCATCCTGGCTAACACTGTGAAACCCCGTCTCTACTAAAAAATACAAAACAAAATTAGCCGGGCGTGGTGGCAGGCGCCTGTAGTCCCAGCTACTCGGGAGGCTGAGGCAGGAGAATGCCGTGAACGTGAGAGGCGGAGCTTGCAGTGAGCCGAGATCGGGCCACTGCACTCCAGCCTGGGCGACAGAGTGAGACTCCATCACAAAAAAAAAATAAAAAAAGAAAGTCATATTTTCCTTCTGGCTTCAGTTTCCTTACTGAGGAATTGATTATTGGATTCAATAATCCAAGGATGTTGAAGTAGACGATCTATGATTCTTTTTGGTATTTAATATTATATTATCGTTTTCACCAAAAAGCTATATATTTCCTTCTGGCCATGGCTCTGTGATCATTTGAATGTACACAGGTTTTTGTGAGAATTGACTTTAGAAATTCCAAGAACATTTGGGTAAATTAAATATTTTAGACAACATTTGTCAAGCCCAAAAGCAGAATTGTCATTTTTATACTAGATGCACTTAATTATAAATGTAAAAATAGTAAGAGCCCCGTTCTGTATGAAGCTGGTGAATATGACAGTGAAACTTACAGAAAAAGGAGACAAGCTAAACAAGCCATCATCCTAAACCCTAACAGTGATGTCTCACTCTTCGATGAAGAAAAACTACCCAGAGCAGAATTCCATTTCTCCTCCTTAAAAATACGTGCTTGATCATCTTAAAGTATAAAATGTCTCTCACTCCCGTGCTCCTGGAGTTATTTTATCTATTCCAGCGTGTTCACTTTTTTTACTTGACTAATGACTAAGTTGAGATTGAAATAGGAATGTATGGGGACTCGTATTTAAGTCATTATGAATAAAAATAACTTGTAGGTTGTACTGTTTCTTACTATTTCAAGAAAGAAGTAATATCTTCTCCACAATGTTAAGAATAAAAGAGCTTTCTATCAAATACAAACATACATATGTAACCCAAATACAAACCGCACATAGGGTGTTTGTATAGGCCATGGGATGAGTCTATGATAGTTGTGTACTCTACTGTTACTAGGCAAACACAAATGGAACTATATTACTATTCAGGAAAACTACAGAGGAAATTGATGTCTCATAGGCTCCCAAGAGGTGCAATCCTAGTGAATGTCGAGATGATCATGCTGAGTCTTTATTTCCTTCCATTCACTTATAATCTTCAATATTTGTATCATGGTTTATAATGGTCAGTAGGACCCATAGTCCTCTTACTTGATGAAGAGGTGTAATTATAATGTTGTGGAGGTCAAACCAACTCCACCTTGGGTGTTAATCTGCTGTATTGACTTATGATTAACTCGTTTCAGGCAGCCTCTAAGATTTCCATTTACCTATTGTTCCTTGTTTAAGAGGATTTACTTACTGTAAATCCTACCCTTAAGTCAAACAACCTTTGTTATCATCATTCAGTTTTCCTTCTCTCCCTTCTGAATCACACTTTCCCTATGGTATATACGCCCTGGGTCTGGGGGATAATAGGATGGGAATCCACCATCTTGTCTTGCGTGGCAGGAGACATAGATGTGGTTTCTGTTCATAAGTTATTATTAAATATTTCTTTCTAAGAAACTGGATATGTCAGCCTCTTTTTTGGCCTCTCAGCTTCCTTGAACTTTGGGAGTAGGTTTGCATAGACTTGCCTACCACAAAACAAATGTTATTATTTATAAACAGATGACAGACATATTTAACATTATTTAAGAACAAAAACTCTACCACAGGTTTCTGAAAGAAGGTAAATTAAAGCAAATTTCCAAAGCATCCTAGTTTTTATTAATCTTAACATACTATATTGTAATCACATTATGTTAGACTTATGGTTTTGTTAGCCAGCATAGGTGTATGTATCTATATCATTTTGTAAATATCTATTTATATTCAACAATGACAAAATTCAACACCAAACCAGCTTTGCTTATCTGTACCTATTATTTGTTCCCAGTCTGTACAGTATGATAATCGGCCTGCTATTCTCATTCTGTTCTTTTTTGCATGATCCTTCTTGAACCAGTTGTCCTCCTTTCATCCTGCAAACTCTCACACTGCACTAGATTTGGCCTAGCCTTGAAGATGCAGTTCCAGAGTTTATTCTCTGCCTCAAAGCTCTGAGTCCCTCCCACAGCCACCCTGCTTTCTGGATCAGGTGCTTTATCTATCACCATCTCTATCAGAGCACAATATTACACTGAGGTCAATGCAATGTTTTAATTCATCTGTCTTCTCCAGTAGACTCAGAACTCTTGAGTATAGAAATTTGTCATACTTACCTTTGTGTCTTATACAGCATTGTGGTCAACTTAACCTAATAAGAAGTCTGTAAACAAAATGAATAAAAATACCAGAAATAACACTTTGGCTCAGATGGAACATCAGAATGGGGACATTGTGGGAAATGTCAAAAATTTTTATACCCCTTGTTTACGTATATAGCTGTTATTACAGAGGTACCTTAAGTGTCTTCAGACAGAAACATCTGATAAACAGAGTCATCTTCAGAAGTTTAGACCAGTTTACTTTCTTTATCAGCCTGAGCATTTGTCTATATAATTGGGATTGCTCTGCTTGAGAGGGACCATGTGACTATTACTCATACTATTGCTACTATATACTAGTAGCATGAACTATCTTCTCTTCTCATATGTGCATGCCATTTATGTCTAACTATGTTTTAAGATTGAGCTTCCTGATTGTGTTTTCCGGAGATACCTTTTCAACCTCTACTGTTTAAGGATAAGATAAAAGAAAATTATAACACTGTGGGTAAAATTTTGATTTAAAATTATTGGCTAGTCATGGTGGCTGAGGCCTATAATCCCAACACTTTGTGGGGGAGGGTGAGGCAGGTGAATCATTTATGTTCAGGATTTCGAGACCAGCTTGGCCAACATAATAAAACCCGCTCTCAATACTACCACAGCTGATGCTCTCTTGAAAGCACCACCTCCCAGCAGGAGGCCAACCAGCACAAAAATAGGGCACTAGTTGACCAAAGCTAAGGACCCTCACAGAGTCCATTTCATCTCCCTGCCACTTCCACCAGAACAAGTGCTCGTATTCACGACTGAGAGAACCACAGACAGTTCAGATCACAGGACTCTGTGCAGACAACCCCCAGTACCACCCCAGAACCTGGTAGACTTGCTGGGTGGCTAGATCCAGAAGAGAGATAACAATCACTACAGCCTGGCTCTCAGAAAGCCACATTCCTTGGAAAAGGGGGAGAGTACTACATCAAGGAAACACCCTGTGGGACAGAAGAATCCGAACAACAGCCTTGAGCCCTAGATCTTCCCTCTGACAGAGTCTACCCAAATGAGAAGGAACCAGAAAACCAACTCTGGTGATATGACAAAACAAGGTTCTTTGACAACCCCCAAAATCACGCTAGCGCAATGAATCCAAACCAAATAGAAATCCCTGATTTACCTGAAAAAGAATTCAGAAGGTCAATTATTAAGCTAATAAGGGAGGTACCAGAGAAAGGGGAAGCCCAATGTTAGGAAATTTAAAAAAATGATACAAGAAGTGAAGTGAGAAATATTCAACAAAACAGATAGCATAAATAAAGAACAGTCAAAACTTCAGGAAACAATGGAAGGACTTAGAGAAATCAAAATGCTCTGGAAAGTCTCAGCAATAGAATTGAACAAGCAGAAGAAAGAACTTCAGAGCTTGAAGACAAGGTTTTCAAATTAACCCAATCCAACAAAGACAAAGAAAAAAGAATAAGAAAATATTAACAAAGCCTCCAAGAAGTCTGGGATTATGTTAAGTGACCAAACCGAAGAATAATCAGTGTTCATGAGGAAGGAGAGGAATCTAAAAGTCTGGAAAATATATCTGGGGGAATAATTGAGGAAAATTTACCCAGCCTTGCTAGAGAACTAGACTTCCAAATACAAGAAGCTCAAAGTATACCTGGGAAATTCATAGCAAAAAGATCATTGCCTAGGCACATTGTCATCAGGTTATCTAAACTTCAGATGAAGGAAAGAATCCTAAGAGCAATGAGGCAAAAACACCAGGTAACCTATAAAAGAAAACATATCAAACAAACAGCAGATTTCTCAGCAGAAACCCCACAAGCTAGATGGGACTGGGGGCCTGTCTTTAGCCTCCTCAAACAAAACAATTAACAGCCAAGAATTTTGTACCCACTGAAACCAAGCTTCATAAATGATGCAGTCTTTTTCAGACAAACAAATGCTGAGAGAATTTGCTACTACCAAGCCAGCACTACAAAAACTGCTAAAAGGAGCTCTAAGTCTTGACACAAATCCTAGAAGCACATCAAAACAGAACCTGTTTAAAGCATAAATCATACAGGACCTATGAAACAAAAATGCAATTAAAAAAACCAAAAACGAAAAAACAAGGTATACAGGCAACAGATAGCATGATGAATGGAATGGCACCTCACATCTCAATAATAATGTTAAATGTAAACGACCTAAATGCTCCACTTCAAAGATACAGAATTGCAGAATGGATAAGAAATCACTAATCAACTATCTTCTGCCCTCGAGAGACACACTTAACACATAAGAACTCACATAAACTTAAGGTAAAGGGGTAGAAAAAGACATTTCATGCAAATGGACACCAAAAGAGAGCAGGACTAGCTATTCTTATACCAGATGAATGAAACTTTAAAAACACAGCAGTTAAAGAAGACAAAGAGGGACATTATATAATGATGAAAGGCCTTATCCAACAGGAAAATATCACAATCCTGAATATATATGAACCTAACATTGGAGGTCCCAAATTTATAAAACAATTACTAACAGACCTATGAAATGAGTTAGAAAGCAAACAATAATAGTGGGGACTTTAATACTGCACTGACAGCACTAGACTGGTCATCGAGACAGAAAGTCAGCAAAGAAACAATGGATTTAAACTATACCCTGGAACAAATGGACTCAACAGATATATACAGAACATTCTACCCAACAACTGCAGAATATACATTCTATTCAACAGTGCATGGAACTTTCTCCAAGACAGACCGTATGATAGGCCACAAAATGAGCCTCAATAAATTCAAGAAAATTGAAATTATATCAACCACTCTCTCAGACCACAGTGGAATAAAACTGGGAATCAACTCCAAAAGGATCCTTCAAAACCATGCAAATACATGGAAATTAAATAACCTGCTTTTGAATGAACATTAGGTCAAAAATGAAATCAAGATGGAGATTAGAAAATTCTTTGACCTGAAAGACTATAGTGTCACAACCTATCAAAACCTCTGGGACACAGCAAAGGTGGTGCTAAGAGGAAAGTTCATAGCCCCAAATGCCTACATCAAAAAGTCTGAAAGAGCACAAACAGACAATCTAAAGTCACACCTCAAGGAACTAAAGAAACAAGAACCAACCAAACCCAAACCCAGGAGAAGAAAGGAAATAAGAACAGAGCAGAACTAAATGAAAGTGATACAAAAAAATACAAAATACAAATGAAACAAAAACCTGGTTCTTTGAAAAGATAAATAAAATTGATAGAGCATTAGCAAGATTAACCAAGAAGAGAGAAAATCCAAATAAGCTCAATCAGAAATGAAAAGGGGGATATTACAACTGACACCACAGACATACAAAAGATCATTCAAGGCTACTATGAACACCTCTACTTCCATAAAGTAGAAAACCTAGAGGAGATAGATAAATTCCTGGAAAGATACATCCTTCTTAGCTAAAATCAGGAAGAATTAGATACTTTGAATAGATCAATAATAAGCAGCGAGATTGAAATGGTAATAAAAACTTACTAACAAAGAAAAGTCTAGGACCAGACAGATTCACAGCAAAATTCTACTAGACGTTCAAAGAGTTGGTACCAATCCTATTGACACTACTCCACAAGATAGAGAAAGAGGGACCCCTCCCTAAACCATTCTATGAAGCCAGTATCACCTTAATACCAAAACCAAGAAAGGACATAACCAAAAAAGGAAACTATAGACCAATATCCCTGATGAACATAGATGCTAAAATCCTTAACAAAATACTAGCTAAAAACAATATATCAAAAAGATAATCCATCATGATCAAGTGAGTTTCATAACAGGAGTGCAGGGATGGCTTAACATGTGCAGGTCAATAAATGTGATACACCACATAAACAGAATCAAAAACAAAAATCATGTGATCATCTCAATAGATGCAGAAAAAGAATTCAACAAAATCCATCTCTTTATGATTAAAACTCTCAGCAAAATCGGCATACAAGGGGATATGTCTCAATGTCATAAAAGCCATCTACGATAAACCCACAGCCAACATAAAACTGAATGGCGAAAACTTAAAAGCATTCCCTCTGAGAACTGGAACAAGACAAGGATGCCCACACTCACCACTCCTCTTCAACATAGTCCTGGAATTCCTAGCCAGAGCAATCAGACAAGAGAAAGAAATAAAGGGCATCCAGATCGGTAAACAGGAAGTCAAACTGTTGTTGTTTGCTGATGACATGATTGTTTACCTAAAAAACCCTTAAAACTCTTTCAGAAATCTCCTAGAACTGATAAAAGAATGCAGCAGGGTTTCTGGATAAAAAATTAATGTACACAAATCAGTAGCTCCTCTATACACCAATAGCAACCAAGCTGAGAATCAAATCAAGAACTCAACCTCTTTTACAATAGCTGCAAAAAATAAAATACTTAGGAATATGCCTAACCAAGGAGGTGAAAGATCTCTACAAGGAAAACCATAAAACGTGCTGATAGAAATCACAGATGACAAACAAATGGAAACACACTTCATGCACATGGATGGGTAGAATCAATATTGTGAAAATGGCCATACTTCCAAAAGCAATCTACAAATTCAGTGCAATTCCTACCAAAATACCACCATCATTCTTCACAGAATTAGAAAAAATCTTAAAATTCATATGGAACCAAAAAAAAGCCCGCATAGCCAAAGCAAGGCTACGAGAAAAGAGCAAATCTGGAGGCATCACATTACCTAATTTCAAACTATACTATAAGGCCATAGTCACTAAAATGGCTTGGCACTGACACAAAAATAGGCATATAGACCAAATGGAATGGAATAGAGAACTGAGAAATAAACCCAAATACTTACAGCCAACCGATCTTCCACAAAGCAAACAAAAACATAAAGTGGGGAAAGGTCACCCTATTCAACAAATGGTGCTGGGATAAGTGGCAAGTCACATGCAGGAGAATGAAACTGAATCCTCATGTCTCACCTTATACAAAAACCAACTCAAGATGGATCAAGAACTTAAATCTAAGACCTGAAACTATAAAATTCTAGAAGACAACATTGGAAAACCCTCCTAGACATTGGCTTAGGCAAGGATTTCATGACCAAGAACCCAAAAGCGAATGCAATAAAAACAAAGATAAACTGCTGGGACTTAATTAAACTAAAGAGCTTTTGCACAACAAAAGGAACAGTCAGCAGAGTAAACGGACTACCCACAGAATGGGAGAAAATCTTCACAATCTGTGCATCTGACAGAGGACTAATATCCAGAATCTACAACAAACGAACAAATCAGTAAAAACAGACAATCCCATCAAAAAGTGGGCTAAGGAATAGACAATTCTCAAAAGAAGATGTAAAATGGCCAACAAACATATGAAAAATGCTCAACATCACTAATGATCAGGGAAATGCAAATCAAAATGGCAATGCAATACCACCTTACTCCTGAAATAATGGTCAAAATTAAAAAATACAAAAGCATTATATGTTGGCGTGGATTTGGTGATCAGGGAATACTTCTACGCTGCTGCTGGGAATGTAAACTAGTACAGCCACTGTGGAAAACAGTGTAGAGATTCCCTAAAGAACTAAAAGTAGAACTACCGTTTGATCCAGCAATCCCACTACTGGATATCTAGCCAGAGGAAAAGAAGTCATTATATAAAAAAGATACTTGCACATGCGAGTTTGTAGCAGCACAATTTGCAATTATGAAAATGTGGAACCAACCCAAATGCCCATCAATTGATGAGTGGATAAAGAAACTGTGGCATATATATATATATATATATATTATGAATATGATGGAATATTACTTAGCCACAAAAAGGAATGAATTAATGGCATTCACAGTGACCTGGATGAGACTGGAGACTATTATTCTAAGTGAAGTTACTCAGGAATGGAAAACCAAACACTGTGTGTTCTCACTCTTAAGTGGAAGCTAAGCTGTGAGGATGCAAAGGCATAAGAATCACACAGTGAAATTTGGGGACTCAGGGGGAAAGGGTGGGAAGGGGGTGAGGGATAAAAGACTACAAATTGGGTGCAGTGTATACTGCTCAGGTGATGGGTGCACCAAAATCTCACAAATCACCACTAAAAAACTTACTGATTACTTACTCATGTAAGCACCACATGTTGCCCAATAACCTATAGAAATAAAGTAAAAAACAAAACAAAACAAAACTGTAACAACTCATAAAAATTTCAGAATAAAGTTCCTTAAAAAAAAAAAAATACCCATCGCTACTAAAAGTACAAAAATTAGCCAGGTGTGGTGGCATGTGCCTGTAGTCCCTGCTGCAAAGGAGGCTTAGGTGGGAGAATCGCTCTAACCCAGGAGGCAAAGGTTGCAGTGAGCCAAGATCATGCCACTGCACTCCGGTCTGGGTGCCACAGCAAGATTCCTTTTCAAAATAAAATAAGATTACTTGGACACCCCCACCTCCACCACCATTTTTAGCTTCAAAAATTGTGCCTTGCCAAATGATTTGTCTTACAGCGAAAGAAAATTTTATGGCAATTTTAAGTGTATGACAAGATATCTAGAAAACAGTTTTATTTCTTTAAAATTTAGTTGTCCAGAAGTATACATTATAAAAACATGCTTTCAAAAAAAGAGATTTATTATAATCTTTGCAGGTTCCTGAAGTAAGACAAATTTCCATATCAAGTGAAATCTGATTAGGAATCTTGGTTTTTGCTCCAACAAGTTTTTCTGAATGGAGTTATGTTTAGTTAAAGGACATACTCCTGGTTTATAGTAAAGTTTTCCTGTTGATTTCTTGGCCCATAGTCTGTCACACTTAGATTTCAAATTTTATTCCTCATTCATACTTCAAAACTTGATTGAGTTCCTCTTCAGTCAGACGGTGTCCTAGTGCCTAGGTAAATTGTCACAGACAGAACAAACATGATGCTTATTTCTGTGGAGCTGATAGCAATCCGGATGGAAACCTCATGGCCCAGAACTGTTTCTTTGGCCTTGTCATTTTTCTATCTGACTTCGACAAAAACTTTTAAAACACAGGGCTTATCAGGACAAATATTACCGGAGAGATCTTTGTTTTTGAAGAGTGGGGATTGCTGGCCTGCCCAGCACACAGGGAGAGAGGAAGAACACAGAACAGGGGGAAATTTGTAGTCTTAAAACTTTTTTGAAGGTACTATACCTCTGACCCAGCAATATCATTACTGGGTATATACTCAGGGGAACATAAATCATCCTACCGTAAAGACACATGCACAGGAATGTTCATTGTAGCACTATTCACAATAGCAAAGACACGGAGTCAATTGAAATGTCCTTCAATGACAGACTGGATAAAGAAAATATAGTACATATACACCGTGGAATACTATGCAGCCATTAAAAAAGAATGAGATCATCTTTTGCGGGGAACATGGATGGAGCTGGAAGTCATTATCTTTAGCCAAGTAATGCAGGAACAGAAAACCAAGTACTGCATGTTCTTACTTGTAAGTGGAAGTTAAATGATGAGAACTCATGAACACAAAGAAGGGGACAACAGACAGTAGAGGCTACTTGAGGGCGGAGGTGTGGAGGAGTGAGAGGAGCAGAAAAATAACCATTGAGTGCTTGGCTTAATACTTGGATGATGAAATGATCTGTACAACAAACTCCCATGACATGAATTTACCTATATAACAAAACTTCATGTGTACTCCCGAACCTAAAATAAAAGTTAAAAAAAAAGAAGCCTTTGAAACTTGATCTCAAAAAATACCAGTCCAGGTGTGGTAGGAAAAAAAAAAAAAAAAAAAAAAAGGAAAAAAATACCACACCTATCTTTCTCTGATTAATTGTGAGGTTTTCGGCTTTCAGCAACTGATTATAGAGTGCTTATGTATGGTCTTTGTATTTGTCATGTATTAGATTTAAGTGTAGTTGATATTGTTGATCATGTTTTCAAAATTATCTACCATTATTTCTCAAATATTCCTTCTGACTCATTCTCTCTTCTCTTCTTTTGGAACTTTAATTAAAGGTGTTAAACTTTTAGAGAATGTCCTATATGTTCTATTCTTTCCTTTTTTCCCCCTCAGTGCTTTAGTTTTTATAATTCCTATTAAACTGTCTTTGTATTCACTAATCCTGTCTCCTGTGCTAGTCTACTGTTAAATTTATCCAGAGTTAATTTCAGATATATTTCAAGCTGCAGTTCTAGAACATCTATTTAATTTCTTTTTAGACTGTCTACATTTAAATATTCCTTTTTAAAATCTCTCTACCTGCTTCTCTATTTTTTATCACATTAATTAATGTTACATATTAACTTCTACATGTGACTCATCTCTGGCTCTCATTAATTAATCTCTTTTATCACCTTTTCCTGCTAATCACATTTTAAGATGATACATTGTTGGGCTCTATATTATGTTATCCTCCTCTAACAGGTGTTGAATTTTGTTCTGATGATCAGTTAAATTATTGACAGATCATTTGGATCATTTGGATGCTTTATTTTAGGCTTTATTAGGGCAGGTTAGTTTTATTTTTCACCTACTTGTAGGATGCGACATTTATGGGTTTGGAAGCCAAAGATTAGAGTGTTCACCAAGGTCTCTGCATTCTGGCTTAGCCTAGACTCTAACCTCTACCTACCCAGTACTGTGTAGTTTTCTCTGCTTTGGAATTTTTCCCCGTGGTATGTGACTTAGGGGTCAGTCAAGGACCGGAAGTAAATTTAATTTAAAAAATTTAATTATTATTGGTACTTAATATTTATACATGTGATATTTTGATTCCAGCATACGATGTGTAATGATTAAATAAGGGTACTGTAATCCCAGAACTTTGGGAGGCCAAGACAGGTGGATCACCTGAAGTTGGGAGTTTGAGACCAGCTTGACCAACGTGGAGAAACCCGGCCTCTACAAAAAAAAAAAAAATACAAAATTAGCTGGGAGTGGCAGTGCACGCCTGTAGTCCCAGCTACTCAGAGGGCTGAGGCAGGAGAATTGCTTGAACCAGGGGGCGGAGGGTTGCGGTGAGCCGAGATGGCACCATTGCATGCCAGCCTGGCAAGGAGAGCAAAACTCCGTCTCAAAAAAAAAGGGGGTAATTAGGAGATACATCGCATCAAGTATTTAGCATTTCTTTGTGTTAGAAACATCCCAATTCCACTCTTTTAGTTATTTTAAAATATGCACTGGATTACTGTTAACTACAGTCACCTTATTGTGCTACCGAACACTAGATCCTATCCCTGAAGGGAGTTTTAAACCCAGAGGTTGGAATTCCTATTCTGTTGTTCTCATCTCCAGGACTTTCCCTCAAATCCCACCTGCTTTGGCAGCCCCACACAATGACTGTATCTTCTTGACAACAAGACCATCATTCTTTTCTTGAACTCTATTTTCCTGCACTGAGGTTTGGAAGATGTCGTCAGTGAGAGCAAGGAAGAATGTAAGGCCCATCTTGTCTTCTCCTTCTCTCGAGGAT
Organism: Rhinopithecus bieti; assembly: GCF_001698545.2. Lineage (NCBI taxonomy): Eukaryota > Metazoa > Chordata > Mammalia > Primates > Cercopithecidae > Rhinopithecus > Rhinopithecus bieti. The sequence goes on from NW_016803311.1 coordinate 2,743,263, forward strand.
TATAGATATGCTCTAGGTGCTGTTCAGGGCCTACAAAAAGCGATTTCTATGTCTTGTCTATCTCTTAAATATTTATAACAAGAGAATAAGTTCAGCACAAGTAATCCCTCTTGGCTTTAGATAATATAAATTCCTTCAAAAATTTTAAAATCAAATTAATTCTTTTCATGTGAAATCCACTGTCTTTAAGTTACTAGTCAATCAAATTACTACCTTCTCTTCCAAGAATGTTAAAATCAAGGGTAGGGAGAATAGTCCAAATTTATTGCCTTTGAGTTTTATCTCCAACCCATCGTCCCCTGCCAATATGATTTTGACATCTTTGCTTTATGGAATGTTCTGTACAAGTTCAATGATTTTTAGTTTATCTGAGACAATAGATTTATCTTGTTTTTCTACCTGCTTGACCTCTGCAGCATTTGTCATTAGTAACAATCATGCTTTTCTTAAAATCCTTCTTATATTACTCTGTTTTTATATCTCTGACTGCAATAAACTGAATACTTATGTTCCCCCTAAATTCATATGTCAAAATGCTAACCCCTAAAATGATGGTATTGGGATGTGTGGAGCCTCATAAATGACATCAGTGTCCTTATAAATGAGACCCCAGAGAACACGTTCATTCTGTTGGCCATGTGAGTTTATAAGGAGAAGTCTGCTGCCTGTGTGGAAGTGGGTCCTCACCAGACACCAAATCCACCAAAGCCTTAACCTTGGACTTTTTGGCCCCAAGAACACTGAGAGAAATATCTTTCTGTAGTTTATAAGCCACCCAGTTTATTTTGGTTATAGCCGTCCAAACAGATTAAGATGTTGACAATATTCCATTGTCATCTTGATTCAGTGTTCTCTGTAGGTATTTATAAAGTTTCTCTCCCCAAAACATATTCTTTCTGTATTCTAGTCATTCTAATTGACTCCTGTGGCTTCAACCATCACCGTTAAGCAAATGGTTTCCTTGACCGTAGCCCTAAACTTTCTCTCAGGGCTCAAATACCTACTTTTTTTTTTTTTTGAAACTATGGAATTAATGAAATAGCATTGGATTGAGTACTTCTGATACTATTTTGTAGAAAATTGAAAGCAGGCCGGGCGCGGTGGCTCAAGCCTGTAATCCCAGCACTTTGGGAGGCCGAGACGGGCGGATCACGAGGTCAGGAGATCGAGACCATCCTGGCTAACACGGTGAAACCCCGTCTCTACTAAAACTATGAAAACTAGCCGGGCGAGGTGGCGGCGCCTGTAGTCCCAGCTACCCGGGAGGCTGAGGCAGGAGAATGGCGTGAACCCGGGAGGCGGAGCTTGCAGTGAGCTGAGATCTGGCCACAGCACTCCAGCCTGGGTGACAGAGCGAGACTCTGTCTCAAAAAAAAATAAAATAAAATAAAGAAAATTGAAAGCAATCTACTCCACATTTGTGGGAATCCCTGTCTTCTTCCCAAATCCTTACCAGTTTATAAGCCCCATAAAGGCAAAGACAGAATTGTATTTGTCTGTGTTGATTTTGCAGTGCTTTAGAAACAGTTGATAAACATTTTGCAGAGTAAAATGTTTTTGAGTGTGCCCTTTTTACGGCAGCCATAAAAGGTGAATATTTTAAACAACAAACAGGGCCTGAATATTCTGCAAAAGAAGGAGGGAAGGATGGGATGAGAGGAGTCAGGGAACGGATGACTGGATGATTCTGAGAGGGGTAAAGTGAGAGGGAAATTACAAAGGCATTTTGGGTACAGGAAATCCATTCCATGATTGGAATCTGTTTACCTTGCTTTAGTATAGAACCCCTTTTCAACACCCTCAATTCTCTAGCGAAAATGACTACATTCATGAATAATTTTGGCAAACATTTTTTTTTTTCTTTTTACTTCGATCCTTAGAATTAGTAGAAGATTGTGTTTCACATCCAGACCAATGGATTGAGGACCAGAGAGATCAGATATTTAGAGATAGATGTGACCACAAGAAAATTTATAGAAATTTTGGAAACGTCTATAGACTTCCATAGGCTATGAAGTTTCTATCTGGGTCTTGATATCTCAGTTAATTTCTAAATAATAGTAACATTTATAATGTACCATTTAAAAAATATTATCAAGGCCGGGTGCGGTGGCTCATGCCTGTAATCCCAGCACTTTGGGAGGTGGAGGCAAGTGGATCACCTGAGGTCAGGAGTTCAAGACGAGCCTGGCCGACATGGTAAAACCCCGTTTCTACTAAAAATACAAACAAAATTAGCCAGGCATGGTAGTGGGTGCCTGTAATCCCATCTGCTTGGGAGGCTGACGCAGGAGAATTACTTGAACCCGGGAGGTGGAGGTTGCAGTGAGCCGAGATCATGCCATGGCATTCCAGCCTCGGTAACAGAGCAAGACTCCGTCTCAAAAAGAAAAAAAGAGAAAAAAAAATACCATCAAATGTAATTTCTTATTTTTCTTGGCATACCTAAGTTCCTCAAGGACAGAATCATACTTTACTCATTTTTGGTTGTTTCTTCCTTCCCCATCCCTAAAATACAGACCAGTAAATTACAGGATGGATTATAATAGTTGATCAACTTAAATTAATGAAATGAGTAAGTTAATGAATTTAAGCTAATTTCTCACTGTTTACAGCCAATAAGCAACCAGATTACCTGATTTCCAAGCATTTTTTTCTTAAAGAAATTGGATGGGGAGTCTTCCAAATATGTTAGCTGTCGGGAGCCGTGAGGCCCAGAAATTGCCGCGGCCTCTGTTGCTTAAGCTCCGCATTGCAGAGACAAGATGGCGCACTTCCTGGTTCTTCATCAACTTTTCCCATGCGCCCCAACTTTTTCCGCGCGCGGGTAGATGACTTCCCGCGCCTGGGAAAGACTAAGTCTATCGAGCATGCGCCTGGTGACGTCTCTCATTATTCTCCTCCCCGCCTGCTCTGCCGCACTTCCTCTTTCTTACCATCCTATATAAGCTGTACCAACGCCCTCAATAAACGAGACTTGATCAGGATACTGTCTTGTCTATTTCTTGTGTCCCTTGTCTCTCTAAATTCCCACCCCCTCCTCCAAGGTCTGTGTTAACGATCCCGCTGGACGGGACAGTTAGCAATTATATAGACTCAAGGAAACAACTAGGTTAGTAGTTTTTATACATTAATATACTTCAAAACAAGCTGGAAGCTTTGCTAAAACAATTTTGGGAGCTCCACACAGAGTTTTTGATTCTGTAGATCTGAGGTGAGTCTCAAGACTTTGTATTTCTAACAAGTTCCCAGGTGAAGCTGATGCTACTGATTTGGAGACCACACTTTGCAAACCACTCATGAAGGTGACATTATTAAAACACACAGAATTCTCTCCATGGAAAACATTGTAGGAAGACTGTTCTTGAAATACTTAAAAATCTCCTTCACTGCCCTGTGGCATAACAAAGTGGAAGGTACCTGTGTTGTACAGCCTCACCTCTGTCACCCACTCAGGATGACCTTAGGAAAGCCACATCGTGCCTTTGTACTTCAGCTTCTTAAAAAGAGGTTTACAGTAATTTTTGTATTCTGCAAGCTCTTTCTAGAATGTAAACTCTGACTACAGAATTGAAAGTACATTAACCTTTTATGAAGAACATTAGCTCAGCTCTAGTGATTCTCCAGAAGCTTTGGTTATGAGATTCTGTCATTAGCCAGACTCCGGAAAAGTAACATACTAATATTGATTATAACTAAAACCAGAAATTGACCTTGCTCATTCTTTTATGCTTTCTCAAATACAAAGATATTGAATGTACCTGATTTGGACTGGGGTCTAGTTTCTCTCCTTCCATATCATGTAAGGGCTGCAGAGATAGGAGAATGGAGCAGTTGCCTTCTTTGACTATGTGCCATGGGTACTTTAGCTCTTCAGCAGGTGCACAGTAATTTCAACAGAACAACCACTCCAAATGAACAAAGTCTTAAAGGAAAAGCATTTCAAACTCAGTATCTTTTTCTGTTACAAACAATATCCATATTTTAAAATCAGCCACATAGGATAAATGTATTTTTATTATCTTCCTTTTCCAAAAAAGATTTGATTCTTCATAATCAGAATGCCTTTTTGGATTTCTGTATGTACACGGGTTGGTCTTGTGGATTTACAATAGTCACATAATTTGAATAGGCAAAACCTAACATTAGTTTTGAGCTTCTGTATGTGGTGATAGGTACCCAATGTAGTTAATAGTGAGGCATTGCCAATTCATTTACTTGTCTTTGGTTAATTTTCATTGTTCATTTACTTGCCAGTTCATTACTTGTTCATGCTTATTCATTTTTTAATGGTTGACATAGGTTGACACCATCTAGACAAAACAATTGATTATATTTCTCATCCTTTTGTTTGATCTTTTGTTTGATAGAACATTGAAACAAGTTGCATTCCGAGTGGCACCCTTGATCTCTGAGCTACCACATGCTCTGTAGAAGAGACTCGTGCAGCATCAGGGAGTCACCTTCCACTGTTAAACATCTCTAATTTTGAGTGTTCTGGTCTGTATCCCTGTAAACACCATGTGTTAGACTGATGTTTTGATTCTAGCAGAAAGAAGAAAAATGATGCAGGCAAAAATAAGATGCAAAATTTATGAAAATCATGGTACTTTTAGAGCAATAACATACTTTTAGAAAACAATCGCCTTTTCTTAATATTATGTCAAAAGTGGTTTATGTATTACGGGGGTGACAATCGACCATAGATGCCATTTGTCCAGGGACAGTCCTGGTTTATGCCTATTTACTCAGGAAACTTACTAATAATGCTCTGTTTTGTTACCACATGCTTTAGTGTGGATGATAAACATGGTCACATTATTTATTAGCAAGTGTAAGCCATACTTAAAAAACTACTGTTTTGTATGTTTATGAAAGAGGTAAGCTGTAAACATTTTCCAATTACTAGTACATATACAGTTTCTAAAACATCGGGACAAAAACAGTAATTTACTTCATCATATAATTAAGCTTTGATTCCAAAAGAATCTCTGATAGACACACTGAAAGTACAATGGCTATGAAAAGAAAAGTAGTAGTTCTTCTTTTCCCCATTTACCCAGTCCGGAGTAGTGGCACTTTTCACACATATAATTGTCATAAAAGCTAGGAAAATTATCATTTTATTGAAGCATTCAGAATATAGTCCCTATAAAAGAGATTCCTACATGTAGAATTTAGGTAAGAAGGGAAACTAGAAAGTTTTCATTTCCTCAGCAAAGGAAGCAAGTTGGCCTTGTTGAGAAATTCAAGAGAGGAAAGCTCGAGGTTGATGTTCAATGATTTTAGAAAGCCTATAACTAAATCTGTTTTTGTCTGAACTCTAAGAGAAGGGTAAAACACTAGAGGAAATAGCCAAAAAAGTTAAGTAGACTAAAGCTCACCAAGATGGCAGAAAAGTCAGAATTGAATCTGGACTCTCAAACATTAAGCTAGCACATTCCCTCAACAGCAGATTTTTCTATAGCTCAGGTATATACACATTTTCAGTAGGAATACTTGCATGGAAATTAAGTAAAGTGCATTTCCAGCTGTCTCAAATGGTAACATTACTATCTATATTTTTCAGATGAGCATTTTGTGAATATGTCTGAATTGTTGGACTTTATTTTTCTACATCTGTTAAAATATTGTTCATTTATACAGGACCAACTCTGTATTCTTCTCAAACATAATTGAACTAAATTAAACCATAAACAAAACCTGGAAAGCAAACCTCACCCAGACCAATTAAATCCATCACTGCAAAGTGGGGATGACGTCTTATTACTGGGAGGGCATGTTTATTAGTTTTTTAGGGCTCTCATATCAAAGTATCACAAACTGGTTGGCTCAGGCAATAGAATTTTTCTTTTTCCTGTAGTTCTGGAGACTAGAAATACAAGATCAAGGTGTCAGCAGGTTTGGTTTTTTTCAGCAGGCTCTCTCCTTGGCTTGCAGATGGCCGCCTTCTTACTACGTCTTCAGATGGTTGGCACTCTGTGTTGTCCGTGTCCTGATCCCCTCTTTTCATAAATACATCAGTCAGATTGGATTAAGATCTATCCGTATGACCTTATTTTATCTTAATTATTTCTTTAAAGGTCCTGGTTTTACACAAAGTCACATTCCTTGGTATTCAAAGCTAGGGCTTTAACATACTAATTCTGGGTGGAGATAATCAGCCTATAACATCATGTGTGTGTTAGAAGTCCTACTTCAGAGAGTCTCTGGGCCACTTACACTGCACACCTGGAAATGTTTAGAACAAATTTCATGTAATTCATAATTTTGCTTGTAACAGGCTGAATCTTGAAGTCAAGAGCCCTGACTTCTTGGGAAGCAATAGGGGATGCTGGAAACATATAAGCTTTGTCAACTGCAAAAGTGGCTCTTTTGACTGACTATATGGATTTTGTGGAGTAATTTAATCATTCCAAGCCTTACTTTTCTTATCTGAAAAATAGGGATAATGTTTATCTCATGGATTATTGTATAAGCTAATTATGATAATATTTAAAGTAATTAATATAGTGACTGACATCAGGACTCTAACATTAGTAAAAACAGGATCCTACTCCTTCTTCTACTTATTGACTCTGTATTTGTATTAGTTTTATTTTGCTACTATAACAAATTGCTACAAACCCAGTGACCTAAGACAACACTGATTTATTAGGTTACAGGTTTGGAGTTCAGAAGCCTGACCTAGTTCTCACTGTTCTAAAATCAAGGTGTCGGTAGGGCTGTGTATGTGTGTGTGCATTTTTTTCTTTTTCTTTTCTTTTTTTTTTTTTGAGACGGAGTTTTGCTCTTGTTGTCCAGGCTGGAGTGCAACGGCACAATCTTGGCTCACTGCAACCTCTGCCTCCTGGGTTCAAGCGATTCTCCTGCCTCAGCCTCCCAAGTAGCTGGGATTACAGGCATGCGCCACCACGCCCGCCTACTTTTGTAATTTTAGTAGAGAGGGGTTTCTCCATGTTGGTCAGGCTGGTCTTGAACTCCTGACCTCAGGTAATCCGCCTGCCTCGGCCTCCCAAAGTCCTGGGATTACAGGCATGAGCCTCCGTGCCCGGCTGGGTTGTTTTTTCTGGAGGATCGGGGAGGTAATACGTTTCTTTGTCTTTTCCAGTTTCTAGAAGCCACCTGCCATTTCTTGGCTCATGGTCCCCTTTCTCTATCTTCGAAGCCAACAATGGTGGTTGAGTCCTCATTTTTGTGACCCTGCTTTGATCATTGTCACATCTCTTTCTCTGATTCTAGCCAGGAAAGTTTCTTTGCTTTTAAGGACCCATGTGATTAGATTGGAGCCATCTCAACAATCCGGGATAATTTTCCCATTTCAAGGTCCTCAACTTAATTACATTTGCAAAGTCCTCTGCCAAGTAAGGTGACATAGTCACAGATTCACAATAATGGGGCTATTACTCTGCCTGCTGCAGTATCCTTGGACACATTTCCACTGAGCCAGTTCTTTGACACTAACATGGAGATACTGCTGTAACTGCCCTTACATTGAGAGGTTTATTTTGGAAAGTTAATGCATTATTTTCTTCTTGAGAATAACAATTCTGTAGTGAATAAAGTTTCTTATTTTATTCTATAGCCATATGAGAAATGCAGACTTATTATCAAAGCCATCAACAGAAATTCTATCAATTCTCCTTACATTGTGGTAAATTTCTTACCTTTTCTTTTCTTTTTTTCTTCTGTACCTGACCCCTATCCCACTGATTCTCTTGTACTTTAGTGATAGCTCTTGCTTATCTTTCAAGTTCGGTACAAAAGGCTACTATATAATTTAATTAATCAAAATATCTTATTTGCCAACTATTTTAGAAATAAAGTTGAAATTTGGACATAGTTCTTCTCTATTGGATACTAAGCCTGACACTGAGCTTAATGCTATATTCTTTTAAAATTTTATTAAAAGTTTATTTTTGTAGCGATGAGGTTTTAATATGTTGCCCAGGCTGGTCTTGAACTCCTCAGCTCAAGCAATCTACCGTGGCTTTCCAAAGTGCTAGGATTACAGGCATGAACCACTGCACCCGGCCAGTGCTATATTCTAAGATTCCTGAAAGCCATTATTTATTGAGCTGGTTCCAAGATAAACTGATGATATAATTTGGAAGTACATGATGTTTTTCCTTGGAATGTTACTGCCTCCAGTTTGTTTGTAGAGGCTAGTCCTTTTCAGTGCATGGGGAATTAAAGGGTAGGCAACACATATTATACGTTCATCTGTTATATTGATAAGACTATAAAACTGTACTTCAGAATTGGAGTTTTATAGGCAAAGATACCAGGGTTTAATCCTTGGTCTGCCATTTTTCTAGCTGACTGACCTTGGGAAAGTTTTACCTTATTTAGACTTTTATTTCCTCATCTATTGAATGTAGTAATATCAAATGTATAGGCTTGATTTGGGAATTAAATAAAATGATGCTTAAAATACATATTTCACAGTGTCTAGCACACAAGAAAGAAAATACTTATTAACTTTAGTTATTATAGTTTGTCTTCAGCTTTCCAAATGGCTGCCATGAAGGAAATGGGAAAGGGGAGAAATTTAGATTTATAAAAATTAGTGTAAATGAGTTTTTCCTTTCCTATGGGAAGACCCAAGACACTTACAGGAAGCAAAAATGGTGAGCAAATTTTAAAATGTAAACACCTTCCAGGTAGGAACTTACCTTCCCCATAAAAGTGGGTCTCAGCTTTTCTCCATCAGTTCCTTCCTGTTTACTATCCACTGAAAAAAAGTTCTATCCCTTTTAGATTTGTCCTTTAGGTTAAAATCAAGGTGTTGGTGAGGCTGTGTATTTTTTCTCAAGGATCTGGGAGAGAATATGTTTCCTTGTCCTTTCCAGCTTCTAGAAGCCACCTGCCATTTCTTGGCTCATGATCGCCTTCCTCCATCTTCCAAGCCAACAAGAGTGGGTTGAGTCTTCGTTTTTGTTACCCTACTTTGGTTGTTATCACATCTGTTTCTCTGATTGTAGTCAGGGAAGTTTCTCTCCTTTTAAGGACCCACGTGAGCCATCTCAACAATCCAGGGTAATTTTTCCATTTCCTCATCTTAATTACATCTATAAAGTCCTCTACCAAGTAAGGTGACATAGTCACCTCAATACAAAGGACCTAATTCACATGATGCCGAATCTGGAGATGTGAGCGAATGGGTGAAGAAAATGGGAAAATATTTCCTGGGGGATTTGAGCAGAAATGCGCTGCAGGAGTTGTCAAAAGACAAAATTACGATAAACTTAAAAATTGAATTGGCTTTTGTTTGTGATTCTGGAATAGAGCAAAACATCATTTTATAAAATAGAATGAGTTGGGCACGATAGAATGGTTGGTTTTGTAAGGTGGGGACATGAAAACAGAAAAATAAAAAAAGTTACTGGTTAACATCAAGTCACTCCAGGTTCCTTTTCTCGTAAGTGTTAAAGCAAAGAGGACTTCCTTAAATGATGCTGACTTAGATTGACTGTGCTCTTTCTGATAGATTTCTGTGAATCTCCTGTTTCCAGGAAAAACTGGCTTAAAGCGTAGTTTGGCTGCGTGGCATTTAGCATGCATTGACCCTATTTTTATTTGTTTTGGGCTGCTGGGGCCTACGCAGGACACTAGTCCAAAACAATGGATTCCACAAATTTTAACATAGGAAAAAGAAGAAAGGGGATTCTAAAAATTATTGTTGTGGACTGTGTGTTTACTTTGAGATGTTAAAGAAATACCATAAGCAGGTGATTATCTTGAACTTAGGTTTTAGTCATGAATCCATTTATTTGCTATATAGTTCTTTAATGGGACCATGTGAATCACAGCCTCAATAGGCTTACACAAAGTGTTAAAAGAAAAACCTTAGACAAATTAAATATAACAGAGTTTAATTGAGCAGAGAAGGATTGTTGCATTGGGCAGCCTCCCAGGCCAGAGTAGAGGCAGAGAGACTCCAGCAGAGCCACGTGGTAGAAGAACATTTATGGACAGAAAAGGGGAAGCAACCTATGGAAAACAGGTATGTGAGGTACGGAAACAGCCAGATTGGTTACAGCTCTGTGTTTGCCTTATTTGAACACGGTTTGAATAGTTGGCTGCCTTTGATTGGCCAAAACTCAGTGACTGGAACAAGAACAGATTACAGTCTGTTTATACATCCAGTTAGGTTACAGTTACTGTGCACAGAGAAACCATGAGGCCAAATTTTGAATATATGAGGAGGCAACTTTGAGCTAAATTTAATTTAACAAAAAGGTATACATGTTTTGAAAGGATAAGTTTACAAAATAACAGATATTGTGGGAGAGAGAAAGAAAGAAATGAGAGAAAAGAAGGAAAAGAGAAAGCAGGAGGGGGGAAAAAGATGGATATGAATAAAAAAAGGGAGGAAGACGTAAGACAAACTACTTATTTCAACATTCTGACTAAAGTAGAACCCTGCAATCTGAGTTGTTTGTATCCAGATTCAACCCCTCAGAGTCACATTTAAAGTCACATTTTAGGCAAGGCAAGACCACAGATCAATTTGCTAACCTTACATTTTAAAAGCCTTAACCACTGGTTTATTTTGGGTGCCATGGAAACAAATAACTGGCTTTACTAACCGGACACTTTTAAGCTGGTGGTTTTGGTTAGGTGTAGTCACAGCTAGAATCAGGGACCAAAACGGAGCCTCAATCTTGACTGAGCAGATGCAGACATGTTCAATAACAAATGACGTTTTCATCTTAGACACAGATTACAGATTACATGCTCTCAAATTTCAAATTTTGGCTTTGTCATTAGACTGTAATTCTATCTCTGGTATATTGTTTCATTTCTGCTCATCCTTTTCTGGGAGCAATAGCAATTTTCGTGCAGAGACTGATCTCATGTCCAGGTAGCTGATGTCTCGCATTTATGAGTTAGATGCTGGTTTGATTTTTTTGTTTGTTTAGCCTCTAGCCATGTCCTTAGAAGCTCATTATAGAGAAAGCAGAAGTTACAGTAACCAAAAATTAGAATTATAACTCTTACACTTTCAAATTCATACAACAAAGTGCAGATGAGTACCAAGGTTTTAGAAGACTCTGCTCAGGGTCACAGAAACCAAAATCAAAACAAGGCAGGACTCCTACAGTTCAGTGAATGATGATCTGGTGCACAAGACTGACAAAATCATAAATCGTCACCATGCAAGTCAGAAAGTGATCATTATAAACTAAGTAATCTCTGAGTACAAAGAAGAAAAAAGGGAAAATGCCACTGATTAGGAAGTTTATTTTTAATTCTGTAGCTTATCTTTTCTTATCCTAAGAGATTATATGTGTGCAGGTTACTGAGCAAACAAAAAAACTAGTCCTCCATAATCTAGTAAATGATAACTACTCTGCCATTTTATTCTCTTTCAATTTTTGTCCTTTTATACATAGTTTTACTTGAGATTTAGCTGTATAATTTGTATCTCACTTATCTTTTAAAATGTCACAAACACTTTCCCATGTTTTTAGAAACTTTGCCAATAATATTGCAAAGTCTTCATAAAATTTATGTATAATTTTTAACATCCCTTACTATTGAATACATAAATGGTTCCCTTTTTTGTTTAATTGATTTTAACATTAGGTTAATTAGGGGGATTTTGGTATTCAAGTGAATGATGGTGGCCTGAATTCTTTGTACCATTTTAACGAAACAGACATTATTATAAAATTGGTGTTAAGAAGCTTCATTTTAAATTTGGTTTCACCCCATCTCCAGGAGTTACACAAATTACCCAGGTGCTTTTGTCAAGGCTCTCAGAACTCTAAGAACGCTGAAGAACCTTAGCTCTGGTGCAGTAATGTGAAGATCTGGCATACCCCTCTGTATGGTGGCAGAAAACTGAAACAATATAGCGCTAATTTCCTTTCCCTTGAAATTCACAGATCCTTCGGAAAATAGACATTTGATATTTGATATATTTGATATAGTTTCTTGTTCTGCCTGTCTCTTTGGCCTGCCTGCAGAAATTGTCACACTTTGATGTAAAATAAATTCTTTGAAGAAAAAATAATCACCTAGGGAGCTTGTTACAATGCAGATTTCTGGGCTCCCCTGCCATACATTTAGTTCAGTACGTCTGGAGTAGGTCTAGGATTTAAATTCCTAACGCACTTCCCAGAAAAGCTGTATTTTGAAACACATTTCCACGGGAAATAAAGCACCGAGCTGTGCCAGGACAGCATGGGGATTCTCGTATTCTCTGTCAAGCTCAGGTTGGAGATGGGATATCGTACTTTCCTATTATTGTGCTTCCAACAGACTTGACCAAGATGGTCCCAACAGAAAGGGCCAATTACTTATGGATTCAGATTTCCCCCCATGTTTTACCTTTGACTCCTTAGCAAGAAGATGATTTGCAACATAGAAAAAATATCTGGCAGGTTGGCAGTCCAGTGTGTAATTTAGTTTTAGGCTAAGCAGAATTCAGACACAGCAGTAAGGTTTGTGGGCTGGTGCCCAGTAATTACAGTTGGTGAGAAGAGTTCCACTCTGTTTTACTTGCTCATGGTTTGAGGTCACAATCAGATCATTTATCAGCATCATACATTTGTCCAGCATCATTTCTCTTCTGTACTCTGAGTTGACATTTTAATGGATTGTTTATAGCCAACATGATAGCAAGATACAGGATGTTGATTCACTGTTAATTTATTTCAACAGGAAGATTACCAAAGCAGCATAACTCTTTGATATGGTTTGACTGTGTCTCCACCCACATCTCACCTTGAATTATAATAATCCTTGTGTGTTGTGGGAGAAACCCATGAAGAAGTAATTGAATCATAGGGATCATAGGGGCAGGTTTTTCCTCTACAATAGTGAATAAGTCTCATGGGATCTGATGGTTTTATAAAGGGGAGTTCCCCTGCTCATGTCCTCTTGCTTGCCGCCATGGAAGACATCCCTTTGTCTTTCCTTCATCTTCTGCCATGATTGTGAGACCTCCCTAGCCATCTGGAACTATGAGTTCACTAAACTTCCTTCCTTTATAAGTTACCCAGTCTTGGGTATGTCTTTATTAGCAGCATGAAAATGAACTAATACACTCTTGTTTGTTTTTGTTTGTTTGTTTTTGTCATTGCGAGCAACCCCGATAGATGGTGCTTTCCCTCCCTTGTTCTCACCTGTCCTTTGATTGCATGACTTTTCTTACAGAAAAGCTTTCATTTGGTATACTAGTTCGCCTGGGACATAATATTTATTATCAGTAAAAATTAGAGTAATAGAGCTAAGCTAGCAAACTCAAGACCCACTTTTTAAAAAAAAGTCAAACTCAATGTAAAACGTCCTGATTTTCCATAGAAAAATAACTTGATAAAGTTTGTGTAGCCAATTAAATCTCAATTTGCCTATTCAACACCTCAATTGTTTTGTATTTTTATTTTTTTCCAAGGTCCCGTAGAATCAGTTGGCTGGAAAAAAATTAGCAAAGTGAATTTTAAAATTCAAGTTGTAAGTCATATCACTTGGCTTAGAGGTGAAAGCTGAGCAGATAAATTGAAGCTGGATACCCCTTCTCTAGAGAGAAATGGAGAAGGGCTAGCACATTACTAACTTTCCTGTGGTATCTGAGTTTATTACATGTTTATGTTGCTGACTTAAGTACTTCATACAATGAAAATGTAGCAATAAAGAGTTGCTCTTTTTTTTTTTTTTTTTTTTTTTTTNGTGGCCGGATCTCAGCTCACTGCAAGCTCTGCCTCCCGGGTTCATGCCATTCTCCTGCCTCAGCCTCCCAAGTAGCTGGGACTACAGGCGCCCGCCACCTCGCCTGGCTAGTTTTTTGTATTTTTAGTAGAGACGAGGTTTCACTGTGTTAGCCAGGATGGTCTCGATCTCCTGACCTCGTGATCCACCCGTCTCGGCCTCCCAAAGTGCTGGGATTACAGGCTTGAGCCACCGCGCCCGGCAAGAGTTGCTCTTTAATCTACCATATATGCTCTGTTTTTCAACTTGGAAAGTAGCATCACTGCACAGTGGATATACTCTGGAAAACGTGTTTGCAAATTGAATTTTTTATAAAGAAATCACACGTTTTCTGGAGGTAGACAATTTTTTTTTTTTTTTTTTTTTTGAGGCAGAGTCTCACTCTGTCACCCAGGCTGGAGTGCAGTGGCGTGATCTCGGCTCACTGCAATCACCGCCTCCCGGGTTCACGCCATTCTCCTGCCTCATCCTCCCGAGTAGCTGGGACTACAGGTGCCCACCACCATGCCTGGCTAATTTTGTTTTTGTATTTTTAGTGGAGACGGAGTTTCACCATGTTAGCCAGGATGGTCTCAATCTCCTGACCTCGTGATCCACCCGCCTCGGCCTCCCAAAGTGCTGGGATTACAGGCATGAGCTACTGTGCCCGGCTGGCAATTTTTAAGAATAATTCTGTAGTAATCTTTTAAAAGGTGAAGTCAGAAATTTCTTCATAAATTCAAATTGTATGTTTCCATTTGAGAATATTATTGGTTGGTATGTTATTATATATAAGGGAGAAAAGAATGTAACCCAGCTATCGAGGCCTGCATTCCAATCCTGTTTCATTCTTTTGCTCTAGAGTTGAGAGATGGCATTAGATGATGTTTGAGTATACTTTTACTTTTATAATTCCAGAATTTCAATTTCCAATTTTTAGTGACTGGCTTTGTTCAAAATAAAGCATGAACACGCGCTAGATACCAACATATCCTGATGCTGCACCATCCAGTACAGCAGCCACTAGCCACATGTGGCAACTGAGTACTTGAAATACGGCTGGTCTAAACTAACAAGTGCTGTAAGTGTAAAGTGCTTACTAGATTTCAAATATTTGATAAAAATTGTGAAATATCTCATGAATTAATAATTTTTTATATTGATTATGTTACTGTGATATTATCTTGGATATACTGGATTCAATAAAACATCAAAATGAATGTCATGTGTTTCTTTCTTATTTTAAATGTAAACATTTTATTTTATTTAACTTTTATTTTAGATTCAGGGCATACATACGTGCAGGCTTGTTACAAAGGTATGTTGTATGATGCTGAGATTTGAGGTACAATGGAACCCATCACCCAGGTAAATGAGCATGGTACTGAACATGTAGCTTTTCAAATCTTGTCCCCCTCCCACCCTCCCCATTCTTGTATTCCTCAGTGTCTATTGTTCCCATATTTATGTCTATGTGTGCCCAGTGTGTAAACATTTTACATTTAAATAATTTAAATTTAAACAATTAATCAGAATCTGGTAAACCATCTAATAAATAGAAAATTTAAACTTCCTTATGGCTTACATTATATTTTTATTGGGCAGTGCTACTCTAAAGGGACAGCACATCCTACGAAGGACATCTCCTGAAAAGCAGAGAACTTTTCATTACTGGTGTTGTTCAAGAAAAGCCTTGATGATGTAGAAGAGAATCTTTGAAGGTAAGATGAAAGCATTATTTCTCAAAGTACAGTTCACAGAACGCTAGTCCCGTGAGATACACCACCGCAGTCGAGCGAGCTTAGGCAACTCTATGCTACTAACCTCCTCTTTCTGATTCCCAACACTCATTAGCGTAATAAAGGCTCAAATAAGTTACCCTGTAGTGAAACTTACTTTCCTTGAGTTAATCCACTTTTCCAAATTCGTTTGAAAAAAAATCCTTTTAAAAATGTATTAATGATACCTAATAGCAGCCTGTAGAATCAAGAAAATCACTTTGAAAAATTCTGGTAAATTAGATCATTGCTAAGTCCCTTTTGTCTGTTGTATGTTTATATGCAATGTATAGGACCTTATCCTAGGGATTAGGTGTAACTGCTTCTGTGTATACATGCTTCTATTCAAAAGAATTCTTCCCCTGTTCTATGTAAAATGTTTTCCTTCACTTTTCTAAGCTACTTGAAATATCATCAGTTGGACGTATTTGTGTTATCAACCACCCTCTTGAAAAAATTTCTAACTTGCCCTACTCTTCAAAGAAGGTATAAAATCAAGAGTTCAAGGAGGGGCTACTGCAATGTGTGAGAGATATATAGAAGGATAGGCGAGGGGATGCTAAAAAGACACCTGCCCTTTTTGAAATGTTATGTTTAGTGTATTCCCTATCAGGAAAAGTGCTGTGTTATGGGTTAAATAGGTGGCTACGGACTTACTGGGGAGCCTAAAGATGATTTATAACTTTGTTATAAAGCATTCCAAAAAGCCAATTTACAAGCAAATGTTAGGAGCATAAATTGTAAGTTAGACACTACCAGTGTATATATAGATTCACTCAGAACCTCAGGGAATAGAAGTGATCAATATCCTGTGCATTGCTTCAATGCACGATCTTGCTTTTTGCAATAAGCTCTTTGCTTCTTCAAACAGCAAGAAGATGGAGAGAAAGATAGAACAAAAGTTTTTATAATGGTATTTGAGGATCTCATAAATTATAAAGTAACATCATCAAGAAGCCCTCATCAAGAATTTCCCTAGATTACAAACAATGAAACAATGAGGTTTTAATTTTTTTTTCTTTTTTTTTTTGAGACGGAGTTGCGCTCTTGTTGCCCAGGCTGGAGTGCAATGGCGTGACCTTGGCTCACTGCAGCCTCCATCTCCCAGGTTCAAGAGATTCTTCTGCCTTAGCCTCCCAAGTAGCTGGGATTACAGGCGCCTGCCACCATGCCCAGCTCATTTTTTTTTTTATTTTTAGTAGAGATGAGGTTTCGCCATGTCAGCCAGTCTGGTCTCGAACTCCTGACCTCAGGTGATCTACCTGCCTTGGCCTTCGAAAGTGCTGGGATTACAGGCGTGAGCCACCACATCTGGCCAAGGTTTTATTCTTAAAGATCCTCTTTCATAAAATAAACCAAGTTATTTTTTCTCATAGAATATATAAGAGTAGATAGACATATACATATGCGAGCAGCCCAAACTTAAAAAGCCTCAAACACCCATCTGCAGTTTTTAAGGAAAAATACATTTATTGGATTCACAAGGCATTAAATCACACATTGACTCATAGTGGGTGTTTATTGATTGGACATACTTCAGGTCAGGGGCCTGAAATGGGGCAAAACACGGAGAATTTAAATGAAACTATTATTTTAAAATATTTATACTTTATTAAAACTGAAAAAGATATTAAATATAAACCCACGCTGAGATGTGGAACATTTGTTTTAAAAGGTTTCAGAAAGTTGCTCTTCGACCTGCCTTCTTTGCTGAATGTGCAAATGAATATGTTTTGTTTTCTAATTTGCATTACTGAGATAATAAGTTATGAACAGTAAGCAAACCACTTTTCGATGAGTCTTAACAGATATATATGGTCATTTAACCAATCTTTCCTTTGGATTCCTCTGTAGTCCATTCCTGCCCATTATCTGCAGCCTCTGGCAAACACAGATCTGCTTTTACTGTAACTTTTCCTTTTCCAGAGTTTTGTACAAATGAAACCTTGTCTTATAATACATGTGTAGTATCTTGTGTTTGACTTCTCTTGCTTAGCATAATGCATTGAGATTCATCCAGTAGTTTGATCTTTTTTTAAAAAAATTGTTTAGTAATATTTCTTGAATGAGTTCATTCGTTCATTCATTCATTCATTCATCTGTTTATTCATTAACCCATAATGGAAAACTGAGTTGTGGCTAGTTTTTGGTCATTATGAATAAAGTTGCTGTAAATGTCAACAGACACATCTTTATGTGGACATAGATTTTTATTTCTCTTGGAACATATTTAGGAATAGAATTGCTGGATTGTATGTGAAGTTTACATGCTTAACTTTGGAATTAACTGCCAAACCGTTTTCCTAAATGACTGTTCCATTTTATATTCATACTGGCAACATATGAGAGTTCCAGGATGCAGACATCGTCACAGAGGTGTATTGCATCTTTTTGAATATTAGGCATTATAATAGGTGCATACTGATACTATATTGTGGTCTTAATTAGCATTACATTAATGGTTAATGATGTTGAGCATCTTTTCATGTAATTATTTAGCTTTTGCATATAATTTTAGTGAATTATATATTCAAAACTTATGCTCAAGTTTTAAACTTGTCATTTTTAAACTTTTAACCCAATTTAATTTTCCTATTATTGAGTTTTAAGAATTCTTTATGTATTCTAGAAATAGATCCCTCATAAGATAAATGTTTTCCATGTACTTTTTCCCAGTCAGGCCTACTGCTACATATTCTTTTTTTTTTTTTTGAGACGGAGTCTCGCTCTGCCGCCCAGGCTGCAGTGCAGCAGCCGGATCTCAGCTCACTGCAAGCTCCGTCTCCCGGGTTTATGCCATTCTCCTGCCTCAGCCTCCCGAGTAGCTGGGACTGCAGGCGCCCGCCACCTCGCCCGGCTAGTTTTTTTGTATTTTTTAGTAGAGACGGAGTTTCACCAGGTTAGCCAGGATGGTCTCGATCTCCTGACCTCGTGATCCGCCCGTCTCGGCCTCCCAAAGTGCTGGGATTACAGGCTTGAGCCACTGCGCCCGGCCGCTACATATTCTTAATGTCCTTTAAAGTAATACACTTTTAATTTTGCTTTTAAATTGTGTTCTTTGTGTTCGATGTTAAAATTTTATACCTAAGCCAAGGTCCTAAGGATTTTTTCCCTATATTTTCTTGTGAAAGTGTTCTAGTTTAGCTGTTACATGTAGGTAAATGATCCACTCAGAAATAACTTTTGTATATGGTATGAGGTATGGGTTGAGGTTTATTTATTTGTTTATTTCGCATATGGCTATTCAATTATTACAGCACCATTTGTTGAAGAGAATATTCTTTCCCCATGGAATTACCTTGGTACATTTGTCAAAAATCAATGGGCCATCTAAGTACAGTTCTATTTTTTTGTCTTTCTATTCTGTCTTATAGACCGATATGTCTGACCTTACACCGGTAACAGGCTATCTTGACTAGTGTAGCTTTATAATAAGTATGAAAATCAGGTAGTATAA
The DNA here is from genome assembly GCF_001698545.2 of Rhinopithecus bieti. NCBI lineage: Eukaryota > Metazoa > Chordata > Mammalia > Primates > Cercopithecidae > Rhinopithecus > Rhinopithecus bieti. The sequence continues at coordinate 2,762,196 of NW_016803311.1, forward strand.
GCTCTCTCTTTTTTTTTATTCTTTTCAAAAATTGTTTTAGCTCTTCTAGACCCTTTGAATTTAAATATTCGTTTTAGAATTAGTTTGTTAATTTTACAAAATAGCCTGCTGGGATTTTGACGGGGGGTTTATCGAATGTAAACATCAAAGTGAGGACAGCTGACATCTTAACAATGTTGAATCATCCCAACCATGGACACAGTATGTTGCTCCATGGATTTAGAGCTTTAATTTCTCTAGGCAATGTTTCATAGTTTCCAGGTACAGGTCTTGCACATATTTTGTAAAATTTATTCCTAAATATTTTATGTATATGGGTATTACTGTAAATAGATTTTTAAAATAATTTTAAAATTGTATGCTGCTAGTATGTAGAAATGCAATTGATTTTGGGATACTACCTTTATACAACTGATTTTGCTAAACTCATTAGTTAGTTCTAGTAGTTTTTCTTTAAAGATCCCTTAGGCATTATCTGTATAGATGATCATGTCATCTACAAATAAAAACAATTTACTTCTCCATTCCCTTGATTTGTTGTGCTGTCTAGAACCTCTGTATAATGTTGAATAGAAGTGGTGAGAGCTTATGTTCCCTTTCTTAGGGGAAAATTTTTTGATCTTTTACCTTTAAGTATGATATAGGAATTTTGAAGATACACTTTTCTTTTCTTTTTTTTCTTTTTTTTTTTTTTTGAGATGGAGTCTCGCTCTGTTGCCCAGGCTGGAGTGCAGTGGCATGATCTCCACTCACTGCAAGCTCTGCCTCCTGGGTTCACGCCATTCTCCTACCTCAGCCTCCCAAGTAGCTGGGACTACAAGTGCTCACCACCTCGCCCTGCTAATTTTTTGTATATTTAGTAGAGACGGGGTTTTACCGTGTTAGCCAGGATGGTCTCGATCTCCTGACCTCGTGATCCACCTGCCTCGGCCTCCCAGAATGCTGGGATTACAGACGTGAGCCACCGCGCCTGGCCGATACACTTTTTTGGAGTCAGGAAGATCTCTTCTATTTTCAGTTTGCTGAGAGATTTTTTTGTTTTGTTTTTTGAGTTTCAGGATCAGGAATTGGTATTGAATTCATCAAATTATTTTTATGAATCAATTGAGATTATTATATATTTGTTACATTTTAGTCTGTTAGAATTGTGAGTTACATTGATTAATTTTTGAATATTAAATTAACCTTGCAATTCCTGGTATAAACTCTCTTGGTCATGATGTATTATGATATGTGTGTGAATGTGTGTGTTTGTGTGTGTATGTGTACATTCATCTGCTAAAACTTTGATAAAGATTTTTGTTTTATTTTAACTTTATTTAAACTTATTGCCCAACATGATCTAGCTTGATAAATGTGTACACCTGAAAAAAATATACTCTGCTTTTGTTCAGTGGAATGTTCTGTAAATATCACATCAATTTGATTGATAGTTTTGTTTATGTGTTCCATAGTTTTACTACTTCTTAAAATCTATTTGTTCTGTTAATTACTGAGAGAAGACTTGAAATATTCAGTTATAATTATATGTTTGTCTATAATTTCATTTCTATCATTTTCTTTATGTGTTTTAAAGCTGTGTTATAGGTGCATACATTTAGAAGTGTTATGTCTTTTTCAGTTGACCTCTTTATTTTCAGGAAAGGTTTCTTTTGGTTCCTGTTAATTTCCTTGCTCTGATATCTATCTTGTCCAATATTAATATGGCTACTCTGACTTGCTTTAATTAGTGTTTGTTTAGTGTATATTTCTGACTGTTGTAGTTTAAATCTATTTGTATCTTTTTGTTTAATAAGAATTTCTTGTGGACATAATGTAAGTTGTTCCCACTTTATCCAATTAGAAAATCTATGATTTTTAATTAGAGTGTTTAGACCACTTGTATTTAGTAAATTCATAGATATAATGGAATTTTCTTCTTTTAATCCAATCTGTTCTTTTTCCTTTTCCTGATTTTTTATTAGAGTAATTGAGTATTTCTTATGATTCCATTTTATATACACTATTGGCTTATTAGCTACGTCTCTTTGTTTTAGTTTTAAGTGGCTGCCCTAAACTTTACAACATATACATTTAACTTATTATCACTGCCTATCTCAAAATAATATTATGATATTTTACATATAGTTTCAGAAACTTGCAATCTATTCCCACCCTTCCTTGGTATTAATGTTATTACGTATTTTGCCCTAAAAATGTGGTTTAACCTTTCTGGCATTACAGACTGGCTGGTGATAAATTTTGCTAGATCCTTTATCATTATTTTACCCTTATTATTGAAAAATATTTTCACTTGGAATAGAATTGTAAGTTGACATTTCTTTTCCTTCCATTTTAAATATTTCATTCCAATGACTTCTGGCTTGCATAGTTTTGAAAGTAAAGTTGGCTGTCATTCTTGTCTTTGTTTCACTGTACTTAATGTGTCTATTTTCCCCACTGGCTGCTTTTATTTTTTCCTTTTCTTTTTTTCTTTGACATGGAGTCTCACTCTGTCACCCAGGTTGGAGTGCAGTGGCATGATCTTGGCTCACTGCAGCCTCTGCCTCCCAGGTTCAAGTGATTCTCCTGCCTCAGCCTCCTGAGTAGCTGGGATTAGAGGTGCCCACCGTCACATCTGGCTGATTTTTTATATTTTTAGGATAGACAGGGTTTCACCATGTTGGTCACGCTAATCTCAAACTCCTGATCTCAGGTAATCTTCCCACTTTAGCCTCCCAAAGGGCTGGGATTACAGGCATGAGCCATTGTGCCCGGCCCCCACTGACTGCTTTTAAGATTTTCTCTTTATTATGGTTTTGTAGTAATTTGATTTTGATGTATCATGATATTGTTTTCTTTGTTTTTTACTCCTTAGAGTCTTTTGAGTTTCTTGGATTTGAGGGTTTATAATATGAATTTTTTTCAGCTATCATTTGTTCATTTTTTTTCAGTCCCACCATCCTCTTCTCTACTTCTGGGACTCCAATTATATGCATATATGTTAGACTGCTTGATCTTATCCCAGAAATCACTGATGATGTGTTCATTTTTATCTCTTTAGTCTTTTTTTCTCCCTTTTCTTCATTTGGATTGTTTCTATCACTATGTCATCAAGCTGACTGGTCAATTTTTCAGAGTCTAATCTGATGTAAATGCTACACAGTGTATTATTATTTCAGATATTGTATTTTCTATCTCTAGAGATTACATTTGGGTCTTATTTATAACTTTTACTTCTGTCTTCACTTACTATGTTTGTATCTTTCCCCACCTTCTTGAACATATGGAGCATATACCTATAATGGCTGTATTAATTTTTGTTGTTCGCTAATGCTAGCATTTGTCATGTTTTTGTCTGTTTGTATTGATTGATTGATTGATTGATTGATTTTCTTCTATTTATGGATTATATTTTCCTGCTTCTTTTGCTGCATAGTAATTTTTGACTGGATGCCAGTCACTGTAATTTTTATCTTATTGGGCACAAGATTTTAGTATTTTTTTACAGTGTGTTGGATTTTTTTCCAGCATAAAATCAAGTTACTGGACTCAATTCAATCAATTTCAGGCTGCCTTTTATCCTGTGTTAGAGCAGTCACTTTGCATCCTGGCCTAGCACTAATTTAGACTCACAATTCACACAATGTCTTAATGTCCTGTGTGTAAACACAATGTCTAAGATCTTGTGTATTACTTGTATATTACATGGTCTTTTCAATGTGGCTGGAGGGTATACAAACTATTCTCAGCCTTATTTATGCTCCCCCCAAATTTTGACCTACTGCTTTTCTGCACTTCTTGCTTCATCCATGGGTAGCATCCTCTTACCATATGATCCATACTAAGCCAAAGACTAAAAGGAACTCTTTTGTACATCTATGGAATTTTCTTTCTGTTAAGTTTCCTTTTTTCAGGCATTCTATCCCACAGATTCTTATAAACTTGATGTCCCCCAATTCTGATTTTTGTCTATTCAACTCAATGAGACGACCAAGTTCTATGGTGTTTTTGTTTGTTTGTTTGACAGAGTCTCACTTTATCACCCAGGCTGGAGTGTAGGGGCATGATCTGGGCTAACTGCGACCTTAGCCTCCTGGGCTCAAGCAATTCTCCTGGCTCAGCCTCAGCAGCAGCTGGGATTAAAGGCATGCACCACCATGCCCAGCTAATTTTTGTGTTTTTAGTAGAGACGGGGTTTTGTCATGTTGCCCAGGCTAGTCTCAAACTCTTGGGCTCAAGTGATTCATCTGCCTTGTCTTCCCAAAGTGCTGGGATTACAGGCATGAGCCCAGCTTTTTCTTTTCTTTTCGTTCTTTCTTTCTTCTTTCTTTTCTTTCTTTCTTTCTTTCTTTCTTTCTCTTTCTTTCTTTCTTTCTTTCTTTCTTTCTTTCTTTCTTTCTTTCTTTCTTTCTTTCTTTCTTTCTTTCTTTCTTTCTTTCTTTCTTTCTTTCTTTCTTTCTTTCTTTCTTTCTTTCTTTCTTTCTTTCTTTCTTTCTTTCTTTCTTTCTTTCTTTTCTTTCTTTCTTTCTTTTTTCTTTCTTTTTCTTTCCTTCTCTCTCTCTTTCTCTCTCTCTCTCTTTCTTTTCTTTCTTTCTTTATTTCTCCTTCTTTTCTTTCCTTCCTTTTCTTTTCTCTTTTTTTTCTCTTTCTTTCATTTTTTTCCTCTCTCTCTTTCTTTCTTTCCTTTTTACTTTTAACTGTATTGCTTCTTGGAACCTGTCACTTGGCAGTAAGCTGAAGCATTCGTAGGGTTTACATCATCTCTTTCCCTCCTTTTAGGGATCAATGCACTGTATTGCTTGCTATTCAATATCTGAAAACCATTGTTCTGTACATTTTATCTGACTTTTTTTCTAGTTGTTTAATATGTAAGAGTAAATCTGGTCCCTGTTATTCTATAATGGCCAAGTGAATATTATGCTTCTCATGCAGAAAATAGAACACTGTCTCTACCTTTTACAAAGGGAATCTTGCTTCCTCAGCATTCATAAAAATGAAGCTCAGCTTCTAAACAACTAGTAGTATTAACTTATTTATAATCTTATATTTGGGGAGAAGCCTGGGGCATGAGAGAAATAACCAATTTATATTTGTACAGTCTCATGCTCTTCTGTAATTAGTGGTTGAAACTTACACCAATAGTTGTTTGGTTTTTAACGTCCGGATTTGTATTCACATATCTAGGATAGTTTCTGATGTTGTTGACTATGTGTTTAACTTAGTTTTTTGACTCACGAATGACATCCATGTATTTCACTATGCTTCCTTATGAGCTTATTTTTAATAGGAAGTGGCTGAGCTATATTTCCAAGTATAGATATGAGAATCAAAGTGACTAATTCTAGAAAATAATGAAATTTCAAAAATAATTTTTATCTGCTTCCATTTCCCCTACATTGTCTAAAAGGACTTTACTGAAAATGCATCATAGCTAAGTTTCCCAATTTGATTCTTTAGTAGGTAGTTGCTTGCAGGAATAGGAATTTTTGACTTTCTTTCTTTCCTCCTGCCCCTTCATTCAAAAAAGAAAATTCCCTTTTGTTCTCTTTCCCTTTTCCCCTAAAATGATATATGTGGTCCTCTAAACTCCTTCTCATTACCACATTTACCGTCATGTTCATGTCTCTATATTTTGATTCCATGCTATTTCCTTTGCCTAGAATATCTTTACCATATTTCTTTCTTGGATAACTCTCATGGATACTTTAAGGCTCAGATTAGACACCATCAAATAGACTTATTTGTATCAAGTTATGTGTCCAACATGTATAAATATTTGTAGTGAGTAAACAAAAACATAAATAAAGTGAATTATCTGCTTCAGTATCTTCCCTGCTACAGCTCAAGGATAAGAAGTATATAACTGATAATAATGCAGAGTCTAGAATCCAAACTTTTTACTCTTTGGGTTCAAATCCTGGTTCTACCCACTAAATAGCTATGCAAAATTGGCTTTACTACATTTTTCCGCTTGTGACTCAATATCTTTATCTCTATAATTGTGCTTATAGTACTAGTCTTGCACAGAGTGATTGTGAAGATTTGAGAATATACAAAGTGCCTAAAATAGCACCTAAAGACTCCAAAAGCAGCTATTCTAATCAACAGGAGCTAATCAACAGGAGCTGTTAATTTTTCTTACTGTACCCGACTCAAAGCCTAGACTTCCCAATGGAGGCATGGTTAAGCTCCATTCTTAATTTTCTTGTTTTTTGGACTATGATTTTTCTGCTAAGGTGATAAACAAATAAGATGTCTCTAATTCTACATCTATATGATTTGTCAATTTTGCAGTTCAGTTGTCTCCTCGTGTCTCCCTTCAAATTATAATTGTTTCATGTTATCACAAGAAAGATTACCCAAATATGACAGAATGAGAAAACTATGCTTTTTATTATAGTCACATAAAATAAAATCAGTTACACCAAGTTGTCCAAATGCATTGGTGAATTAATGCCTCCAACTCTTACAAATTTTTATACATATATCTATGCATTTATAAATACATACATATGTAAAAGATATATATTTTCTACTAAAATAAAGTACCCAAATCTTGGTGTATAGGGGCATAATGGGGGATAAAAGAATCACAAAGTTTTATCAGTTGTAGACTATACTTTCAGAATATAAGAATCTGTTTTAGACACATTTATTCAGCTGTAATGAACTTTAATCACCCATTGTTTTCTGAATTTTCCTAAGTGAGTTAATGTATCCAAAATATCAAAACAAGTTATGTGGCAGACTTAATGAATCAGAGGCTAATTTTTCTTACTGTACCTGACGCAAAGCCTAGACTTCCCAATGGAGGCATGGTTAAGCTCCATTCTTAATTTTCTTGTTTTTTGGACTATGGTTTTTCTGCTAAGGTGATAAACAAATAAGATGTCTCTAATTCTACATCTTCTACTAGCATTCGATAAAGTCAGGGTTTGGTGAAAAGATTTCCAATGTTTTTACATCACCCTGACTTAATGAAAAAAGGCCCAGCAGGGTCTGAATTTCCTGCTGCCTTTGTTATAGCGAAAATACTGTTTGAGCCACGGAAGGAGAATTAGGGTGTAATGATCAATAGATCATTGAGAGAACCAACTCAAATTGAAACGAATTCTCTGTTATAGTGAAAAACATTAGTGAGAAGATGCTTGAACTTAAGAACAAAATAAAATGTTAAAGAAAACCTAAATGATGTTAGATAATTCAGAAAATCTTCACTTCAGACAGAAACTAGAGTTCTTTCTACTTCCTGTTCCAATAGCTCAGCTTCTTCTCCTGTGTTTTTCCTGTATTTTCTGTTATCTTAGAGTTTTAAGACAATTATTTGTAGTATCTGACAAGAAATTGAATTTTTAAATGCCTTTGAAAAAACTTCAACCTACTTAAGCAAGGTGAAGATGCCTAAAAATAGCTTAATATAAACCAGTCATTTCAGAATCTCTGGTGATTACATGTTCAAATGCCATTAGAGTGTATCTTTATTCAAGCAGGAAAGGAAGAAGTTGTTAGCACTGAAATTGCATAAAACACGCTAAAACTTCCCAACCTACGGGAGGCTGGGAACAATGGGAAGCCCAGACATTTCCCAGAATCAAAACAAAGAATGCAATATTTCGTTTTATTTTTGAAAGGGGAACAGCAGGGGAAGAGTGTTTCCAATTATGTGGTCCACCTCAGCTGGGCTGCCTAACTACTGATTTTGGTGAGCATCTTGTTAATGGCTTGCTTGACGTGCGTGGTGGAGCTGCGTCGCCTCGTCTTGCCCTGCACCATCCTCCGGCGACGCACCTCTCGACACAACTCATAGAATATCTCTGTGATGTTCCCTTCTCCAGTGCAGGCAGAACACTCGTAAAAAGCACAAGCCAACTCTGTAGCCAGCTTCTCTCCTTCTTCTGTGCTAACCTGCCTGGAGTGGTCCAAGTCAGCTTTGTTTCCAACCAAGATAAGAGTCACATTCTTGGGCTTTTTGATCTCATCTAGGATGTTCTTAAGTGGCAGCACTTCCTCAAAACTTCCTCGGTCAGTAATGTCGTAGACCAGCACAAAGCCTTCCCCCCATCGCATGTGTCCTTCCCTCTGAATGGTATCTTCCTGTTGGCAAAGAAAAATGGCCGTCAAGAGACCTGGAAATAATCAAAATAGATGGATGCTGGTAATGCTGACAGTAATCCCTTAATTACTATTCTTTATATCCAAAGTCATTAAAATGTCGTGGTACTCTAATTGTACAAACCTTCTGAATAAGTTTTAAATACAGTCATTACTTATTCATCTCAACATATTTCAGGGAACTGAATATTTTCTAATTCAACAGATTTTACCTTTCTGCTTTTATTTTTTTTCTTGCCATATCATTAAATCTGTAATCACAAGAACTAAAAAGAAATTATAATCTTAGTTAAGCACATCACTTTTGAGACTTTTCATCACAATTAAGGAATTAGCATTTTTTTAACAGACAAGCAGCCCCTATCCCACCTTTTAAGTATCATAGTTAGAGTCAAAATTTAGCAAGATGCCATTTTGGTTTGTTTATTACTTTTTTGGTTTGTTGTTTTAATTTTCTCTTTCTTCAGATTATAGACAATTAGCTTCCAGTAAAACTGTGACAAACTATTTAGAGAATCCAACTCTATGCTAAAGGATTTGGCTTTTTTTCTTTTCCTATGTCAGAGCCCCCAAAATGTCATGTAGTACCAATGACAGAAACTCTATTATAGAACTGATTCTCAAATTGGGTTATCACTCCTTCATAGGAAAGTGGCATGTATGATTTGAAAAAGCATTGCTTTCCCAGGTTCAAATGACTTCTGGAGGCATGCACTTCCCTGCTGCCTCTCTTCAGAATCAGTGCTCTGTGAAGGTCAGAGAATAAGTAGGTGGTGATGAGATGGAAAAGTGGGTAATTCATTTCGAGAACATTTCTTGGTTTAAACACTTTGATTCAAGTCTTTTTGGGCATCACAGGTCATTGATAAAGTACCATGGAAAACTTCAGCTTTCTCTCATTCCAGTGGCCATTTCTTTTTTTTTTTTTTTGAGATGAAGTCTCACTCAGCTGCCCAGGCTGGAGTGCAGTGGCACGATCTGGGCTCACTGCAAGCTTTGCCTCCTGGGTTCACACCATTCTCCTGCCTCAGCCTCCTGAGTAGCTGGGACTACAGGTGCCTGCAACCACGCCTGACTAAATTTTGTATTTTAGTAGAGATGGGATTTCACCGTGTTAGCCAGGATGGTCTCGATCTCCTGACCTCATGATCCTCCTGCCTCGGCCTCCCAAAGTGCTGGGATTACAGGTGGGAGCCACTGTGCCCCACCAGTGACCGTTTCTATACCTGAAAACTAAACCTACCTATGAACCCTTTTGTAATCTCAGAAGTGACTGACCTAATACCAAATACTACAAGAAAGACACCTAAAATAAAGTATTCTGAAACAAACAAACTTATATGATATCATGTAAGTTTAGAATACAATATATACTAAATCTCTTTCTTAAAGACTCACACATACGCATGTTAGAGATTTTGAGAATTCTTTCAGTAAAGACACCTGTTTAACTTCATTTGAGTATTTCAAAACACATTTGACCATGAAAACTTATTAATATCTTGGTATGCCACAAAATATAGGTGAGTGAGTCTAACCTAGATGATATGTGAATATTATAGTATGTTCAAAACCCTCTTGAAACACTGGGCAGTTTGCATAAGGATGCACATACAGATATTTACAAATACGTTAATATATAAAATGACTAGTTAATTAGAGAAAAAGGTTTTAGGCATGCAAAATTTAGTTGAAGAAAAGTGCCTTATTTTTGTTCATAGCATAGATTTCTCAGTTTTATTTGATCCAGAAAAATATTTTAGCTGAACTCTTTATTCACCTGACCAGCAGTGTCTAGTATCTCCATGGAAACAACTTCATCATCAATGGTTGCTTGGTGTCGGTAGGTTGATTCTAAGGGAATGAGCAAATAAAAAAGGCAAAAAGGTAAATACATGTAAGATTTAATTTGATCCTTAAAACTGAAAATGGGCATGGGAAAAGTATTCCTGATTTTACAGCATAAGGAACTGTGTAGTCTAGGAAGGAGAGGATGGATGTGCAAAAATGTAGAATCTTCATACTTAGCTCCCGGGCATACCAAGTTCTAACATGGGTGCTGCCAACTTTCAGAGTATAGAATAGGGGGAATCTCTTTGCATCTTTGCTACCCTATCCTTTCCTCTTGTTTTTTTGACAGGGCCTAGCTCTGTTGCACAGGCTGGAGTGCGGTAGTGCGATATCAGCTCACTGAAACCCGGGTTTCAAGCGACTCTCTTGTCTCAGCCTCCCAAGTACCTGGGATTACAGGTGCCTGCCGCAACACCCAGTTAATTTTTGTATCTTTAGTGGAGACGAGGTTTCACCATGCTGGCCAGGCTGGTCTTGAACTCCTGTCCTCAAGTGATCCTCCTGCCTTGGCCTCCCAAAGTGCTGGGATTACAGGCCTTAGCCACCGTGCCTGGCCCTATCCTTTCCTCTGAAGATTCCATTTTATTTTTCTGAAAAGACAGGTCCCTGGTGCTCTTTTCCTTCTATAATGAGACCTCTACAATGTCAATTGAGAAGGTGATTTTCACAAAATGCCTTGGTGCTTCTAAAAATCTAGTTTCTGGAAACTGCTATTTCTAACAAGATAACATACCAACTGAAGCTACCAATTTCCTTTCAAACCTCAACTCTGGAAATGTAACAGATAATACCAGGAGTTGAATGGTTCTTGCCAAATGATGTAAAACTATAAGAAACTGGCCGGGCGCGGTGGCTCACGCCTGTAATCCCAGCACTTTGGGAGGCCGAGGCGGGCGGATCACGAGGTCAGGAGATCAAGACCATCCTGGCGAACATGGTGAAACCCCGTCTCTACTAAAAACACAAAAAAATTAGCCGGGCGTGGTGGCGGGCGCCTGTAGCCCCAGCTACTAGGGAGGCTGAGGCAGGAGAATGGCGTGAACCCGGGAGGTGGAGCTTGCAGTGAGCCGAGATCGCGCCACTGCACTCTAGCCTGGGCGACAGAGCGAGACTCCATCTCAAAAAAACAAAACAAAACAAAACAAAAAAACTATAAGAAACTCTAGGGGTAGTAAAAGGTGGTCAGACCCCAGATTGGTGAGGAACAGTAATCCAAAGTAGAGGAGGGTTGGGCAGCATGGAGGGGAGGTGGGACTATATGGAGTCCTCTTGCTCATGCTGCCTCTTCAAAGCAGAAAAATGGCAGATGCTCAGTACCAGCTGGAGGCTGGTGGATCAACAGCAGAGTGGTCACCAAGCTATGTGAGGGGAAGGAGAAGTTAGCAGGTGCAAGAAGACTGGGTGACCCTGAGTATGCCCCTCATCACATAAAATGGAAACCACAGGTCAAAAATAAGTGCCAACTGGTGCTTCTCTGTATGAAAACTAGAATAATAGAAATAAAGAACTGAATGAATGACTGACCTGATGAGAGTCAGGTTGAGGAACTCTCTCAGAAGTGTCAGTAAGTGTAAGTAAGTAAAACAAAGGAACATGTAAAAGTAAAATTTAATAAGAGGTATGGATAATAGAACAAGAAATCTTAGTATCCTTTATAAAATGAGCTTCAAAGGAGAGAATAAAATACATAGGGGAGAGGAAATTATTGAGGTTGTAACGGCTGAGAATTTCCCTACGTGAGAGAACAAAGAAAGATTTAAGATTAAAGGAACTAGCAGGACACATGAGGAAAAAGTTCCATATTTAAACCTATTACAACAAAATTTAAGGATATCAATGACAAAAATGTCTAAAGGGATTTAGGGAATAAAGCACATCACCTACAAAAAGATACGACTCAGATCGATGTAGAACTTTTTGCCAGTGAAACTGAATTCAAGGCGTCCATGAAAACAATAAAACTACATCAAAATCAATCCGGCATTAGAATTCTAGATGATTCTCTCAGTATATTAGGGTGAAGATGGGGGAAAAGGCCAGAAACAAGTATGTGTGTACTAATGCACTTGTCTGATTCCAGAAGATGATATAACTCTTAAAAATCTAGAAAAAGTCAACTCAATAAATTAGAAGAGAAGAAACAGAATACATTCAAGACAATATAAGAAAAGAAAATAAAAAACATCATGAAAAAGAAATCAAAACCAAAGCATGGCATTTGAAAAGATATAAAAAGAGGGCAGAGCTGTAAAGATCTGATGATACTGCCATTAAATTAAGAAAGACAATGCAATTAAAATTTAGCATAAAAAGAGGAAAGTGTACGTTCTGCTGAAATAAAAACAAAATAATATGAAGTTTATAAGCAATAATTTCAAGCTCATAAATTCTGGGATAAAAATACAGTATCACTAGCATTCTTCTGTATCAGCAAAAGCCATGCACGAGAGGTGAGAGAAAACAGGAAGCTACTCCCAATAGTAGTAAAATAAATAATATTTAGGAAGTAATAAAAATATACAAAACCCTTCAAAACCCTCCAAAACAAAACAAAAAATTTCTAGAATAGAAAATTTTAGAACTTTATAACAGAAAACAAAGACTTGAATAAATAAGAAAATCCTAGGAAAATGGAGAAACAACATTTTTAAAACATGTCAGTTTTCCCCAAAATTAATCTAGAATTTAACGCAATTCAAATGAAATGTCCAGGTGGACTTTTTGAGAAGCTCAAGAAATTTATTTAAAATTATATAATACTATATAACATTACTCCAAACAGTGTGGTACTAATATCAGAATGCACAAATTTACCAAGGCCTTAACAATAGACTCATATTTATATAGGAACTTAGTATATGACTGAGGTGGCACCACAAGTCCCTTAGGGAAATAATAAATGGTTCAAACAGTAGCATTCGGATTAGAACCAATAAGAAAGAATTGGCCACTAAATGCACAAAATAAAGTTGGGCTTCTAGGGCATCTATTAAAAGTAAATCTGGATGAGTTAGAGATCTAAACTTACCTAGATTTGAAGAGTGAAACCTAAAGTTAAAAAAATTAAAAGAAAATATAAAAGCTCATGTACAGACAAAAAAAAAAAAAAAGAGAGAGAGACAAAAAATAAATGGGTTGACTACATTAAAATTAAGAATTTTGTGCAATATTAAATAGGCTAAAGACTGGAAAACATGTTTGTAATATCATAAGCAAAAAGTTGATTAATATCTAAGGTATGAAAGAAATTTTAGAAATTAAAAAGATAAGTGAACAGGAAAGAAATACGGCCAAAGTATACAAAGAGGAAATTCACAGAGGAGGATGCCCAATTAGTGAAAACATATATCAAATGATGTTTTACCTGCTTACTTACCAGAGAGAAGCTTATAAAATGATTTTATGACAAAAGATTGGCAAAATTATAAAACGAGGTAATATAATGCCTGACTAGGTTACAGGCAGCTTCTCTACACCGGCAATGAGAGTGTAGACTGGTACATCATTTTGAAGAGCAATTCAGTAGAATTTGATGTGGGCCTACCTTATGATTCAGCAATCTCCCTCTCAGGTACATGCACTAGAAAAAACCCGGTCCAGGTTCTTACAGCACTGGGCCTCCAAGTGTACTGCCTGAACCAGTAACATCCAGCTCACCTAGGAACTTGTTAGAAATGCAAATTCTCAGGCTCCACCCGAGACCTATGGGCAATCTGGGTTCTAACAAGTCCCCCAGGTGATTACGGTGCATGCTAAAGTTTGAAAATCACCGATTTAAAGGTATGTTTTCCCTAGTGACATTAGCAGTAGCTCATATTGGAGGCAACTTAGGTGTTTATCATTGGGGAGATTAGTTAAATGTGGCATAGTAAAGAATACCATGTAGAAAACTAGAAGTAAATAGAGAAAAATGCATGGATCTTAAAAATATCAGATTTGGTTCTAATGATTAGAAGTGTATATATATATATAAATATATAAAAT
>NW_016803311.1:2776378-2781022 GCF_001698545.2 Rhinopithecus bieti
TGGTTCTAATGATTAGAAGTGTATATATATATATAAATATATAAAATTTATATAAATTAAAAAAAATATATACAGAACACTATTTTCCCTAAGTAAACATATAATAATAGCTAGCACATACTGCTTCTATTTGAACAACTGTTCTAAACACTTTACTTATGTTAACTCATTAATCCTCACAAATATCCAATGAAGTATATATTGCTATTAGCTCCACTTTACAAGAAGAAGCTGAGCCGTAACAAGATTAAATAACTTGCCCAAAGTCACACTGATGACAAATGGTAGAGGTGGGATTTGAGTCAGGGAAGATCAGCTTTGGAGTTCTGGCTTTTAAATATCATGCTTAGTTTCAAACACATTAGACTCTGCACTTAAGGGAAAGAGGGAGGGCAGTGGGTGTCAAAATAAGGGATGAAGGGGAAAAGAAAGTGGAATAATGTAAGGCCTCCCATACACTAATAATAGCATAACACCATGAAAAAGAGTAGTATGATTAACATAATTATTAACTCAATTCTTTGTACCCAAACTACCCAAATCATTAACCAACCAACCAACCCAATAAACTTAGAAGTTTCTGCTCCCATGGGGGTAGCCTGTAAGCCAGTGGTTTTGTAATTATTTTTTCTATCTACCTCATGTTTCTGACTTTCATTTCATCCACTATTTTGTAGTCCTTTTTCGACCACTGTTTTCTCTTACTTTACTGTAAATATAATCTGTCCAAAATACAAACTGTAGAATGCAGCTTTGCCAGCCATATCCTTGCCTTCTACTTCCATCAGCACTGTGTAGTGATTAGTGATCACTGCCCACAGGCATGGCACATTGCTCAAGTATTTTCCAAAAAGTAAAATTTTAAAATTAGATTATGTTCAATATTTTAATAAGTGTATTTTACGTTATTGTCATTCTCCTAGAATATGTAATCCATCCATGGCATATCATAGTGATTCGCAATTTCAGAATATTCCATCCCCCCTACTCTTTTATGTTAAATGGGAGATTATAGTTTTGTATGATTTAATGCTCTAAAATACTATTTGCAGCAGCCACTTGTCTCCAAGTGTTCTCTCAATGATTTTCTTTTTGCATCTTCAGTGCCCCAGCGTGAGGGAGGGCAGCCCAGACGGCATCACACATGCTGGGGAGCCATGCCCTTTGGCTTCTTCCTCTGCTGTTCTTTAGTGTCCTTTGTACTGACTTCCCTTTTAGAAAGACTGGCATCAGCCCCAGAGACTGGAAAACAGAGTTCTGGGCTCTATTCCATCTCTTTGCACTAAAAGTTGTCTGAGAGACAGGGACATTTTTCTCTATTGCTTCCATGATAAATAGGATATGTATTTCAATCACAGAATGCCACAGAAGGGGGGAAATGGAATATAATAAAAATTGTATGAAGTTGTGTGATTCTTTGGTTATTCGTTAACTGAAACAAAAAGGATAAAATGCAGGATATGAGAGAATGTCTGCCCCAGACATAGCAGCGGGTGGTAGCAGTGATTTTGTCTAAGCTGAATACTGGTTTCATACCATTTTAAGAAATTTTTCTTTAAGCTTCTCTCTCTCATTAGAAGCCCACTTTCTCTATGTGTAAAACAATGGAAGTATTGCCCCAAAAGGCAAAGTGTCTATGTGCTAACTCTTCCAGAGTTAACTCTAAAAAAAGTACTATTTTTTGAAATTAGACTCCGCTATGCATCTTAACACATAAAAGAAAATGTGTATGTATTTGTTTGGTGGATATTCTTTTGATTTTGTTCATACTAAACAAAAATAATAAATCAAGCCTTTTTTGTGAAGGGTGGGGGGATGATTATTTAGGAGATAGATCCAAATGAACCAAAATATTGTATACTGTAAGAAAAATATGAGTTTCAAAATAGAGTGAGGCATTAAAAGTTACACTTGAATTTCACTGTATATGAGAGATGTATAATTTAAAATCTGCACTCACTAGTTTAATAACTAGAAGTATATTTTATGTACTCTAAGAGGAGTTGATGCTCAAAGGGATGTTGCATGTGGTTAATCTTTTTACTGATTTAGCTTTTGTTTTTGCAAATTTCAACACATTAGTATGGACACTTAGCCAGCACAGTAACAACAGCAGTTAGTCATGTTGATTTATGCCAGGATGGAAATTATACTGAGTTGAGTTCTATTCCTAGTCTAACCACAACTAGACATGTAATTTTGATTAAATTTACTTCTTTGTACCTGTTTCCTTGTTTGTCAAATGACAATCTCCAAGTTCCTTGCAGTGCCAATATTAAATAATTAAATAATTCTATGAGTTGGCTAAGCACTTCTGCTTTAGAATCTGGTTAAGATAATTTGTTCTGGGTGTATCTATTTTCATATGAATGATTCCAAGCAGCAGGAGTTGTAAGGCAGGCAAGAAGAACCAATCACAGAACCAAGGAACGAGTGGGTCTAATGTCTCCTGATGCCCATCATCACTTCTATCTGAGCCTTTTCTAGGCTGATTCAAACACAGTGCCTCCAATGTACCAGTCACAGTAGTGATAGAGGCTGAAATACAGTCTCTCTCTTACTCTCCAAATGCCTCCAACACACACACACACACAGTCACAGGCACACACATTCTAAACCTCTATCTGTATTCTCTGTGGTGACCAGCATGCTTAGAGGGTAATATGTCTCTTGGAGGTAGGGATTCAGTTCTTGGTTGGGATCCATTCAGAACATGGATCCTGTTGTTCTACAATCAGATCATTGCTGCCACCACCATCAGGGGTTTTTCATGGTTAGATGGTCCAACTCCTACATCTTATGAGCTTCAGTGGTGGTTTTCAAATGTGGTTCATAGACATCCGTGTGCTGGTGTGCTGGCCACCCACAAAGATTTCACTGATCCACAGTATAATAAGGAAAATTAAAATAAACCTAAAATTGTTCAACGTAAAGAACTGATATTTTTTACATTATATCCTTCAAAACACTCAGATGTTAAAGCAATTTCTTTCTTTTCTGAAATGCAAGTACAAGTGGAGGTTTAGTTCCCCCGTCTTTCTTTCCCTTGCCTGCACCCCTGATTGAATTATTAGGATAGGCTTTCTCCATAAAAATCAAATAAAAAAACACTGGGTCTGAAACCGAAAAGTTTAGGAGTCACTTGCTATTATAGTAGCAAGCATTTTCTTCATTGAAGTATTTCAAAGCAGTAAATATTCTAATTGTGTTAATATGTAGAACGATGTTCACAGTCTTCAGCTTCTCGTGGAGTAACAATTCTGTTCCAGGTTGAAAAAAACTGCCCCATGTTTCGCAGCAAAGCACTGACTTCAGAATTCAAGACTGCTTCTTGTATATAAGCCACTTGGCTTTTTAATGTAGTTATCTCTTCTGGTGGTGGTTTTGAAACCTTTAAAGTAGCTGATATGGTTTGGACCTGTGTCTCCACCCAAATCTCATGTTCATTTGCTATCCCCAATGTTGGAGGCGGGGCCTGGTGGGAGGAGATTGGATCATGAGGTGGTTTCTCATGGTTTAACACCATCCCTCTTGGTGCTGTCATCACAGTAGTGAGTTCTAGTGAGATCTGGTTGTTCTAAAGTGTGTTGCATGCCCCCTCACCCTCAGTCATGGTCCTGCCATGTAAGATGCCTGCTCCCACTTTCCCTTCTGCCTGGGAAGCTCCCTGAAGCCTCCCCAGAAGTAAATGCTGCCATGCTTCCTGCACAGCCTGCAGAGCCATGAGCCCATTAAACCTCTTTTCTTTGTAAACTACTCAGTCCCAGGTATTTCTTTATAGCATTATGAGAATGGACTAATGCAGTAGCCATGTATTCAACAAAGAATCCTGTCTTCCCCAAGGTAGTATGAAGTTAAACTCAGGAAATGCTAATTTCCCTTGAATCAAATGGATTGAGAACCCCTTTCTGCTGGAACAAAAGTGACCTCTTGCACACACGCATATAGACACACAAATCCAGCCTCCAATGTGAGAGAATTAATGAAGCCCTCACTTGGGAGTGAGTCATATATCCATTATTCCTGAAGACTGATGAGGCAGTGCTTGTTGCTTAGCAGCTGCCATCCTCTTTGAGAAGCACCGTACAAGGTCACTCAATAAAGTTTCCTTCTTCTTACTGAAGGAAGCCTGCACTATACATAACTGATGCAGGCAGATGACTATTAATAGCAGTTGTTTTTCAGAATGAATAAAACAGAAGGGAAAATGGTTTGACTAAGACTAATTAAGAATAATAAGATTAGGTACTGGAACACATTCAGGGAGAGTTCATTTTATGAGATCGTTTTTTCTTTTTTTTTTTTTTTTTTTTTTTTCTGGCTGAGCCATTTGAAGGTAAGTTGCAACCAGCGTCACACTTTACTGCTAAATACTTCAGCTAAGTCTCCCCGAAATAAGGACAATCTCCCACATAACCACAATTTCATCATCACACTTAAGAGAATAACTCCATGATACTATCTCATATCCAGTCCATAGTCACATTTCCCCAAATGTCACAAGTCTTTTACAGCTGGAGTTTTTAAAAACTAAGATCCAATCAAGGCCCACATGTTGTGTTTGGTTGTTTTCAGTCACTTTCATTTCTAGAAGAACCTCCTCCTACACATACATGCACCCTTTTTTTTTTTTTTTTTTTTTTT